>NC_083771.1:22976658-23276658 GCF_963514075.1 Conger conger
TATCTGAGTCAGTCAGTCAAACACTTCATTTGAAAAATTATTTAAGTGATAGGTCTGCAGCCCTGGTCCAGTGGCCTGTTCTACATTTCTGAGTTAGCCAGTTTACTGCACAAAGTAACGCCCGGAAAACCCATTTTTACTGCAGTCCATGTTTCCTGATTTGGGCAGGGTCCAAGTTTAAACTTGTGTCTTAACAGTGTCATTCATTCATTCATTCATTATCTTAAACCGCTTATCCTGAACAGGGTCGCAGGGGGGCTGGAGCCTATCCCAGCATACATGGGAGAAAGGCAGGAATACACCCTGGACAGGTCGCCAGTCCATCACAGGGCACACACACCATTCACTCACACACTCATTCCAATGGGAAATTGGGAAATTTAGATTCTCCAATCAGCCTGCATGTCTTTGGACTGTGGGAGGAAACCGGAGAACCCGGAGGAAACCCACACAGACACGGGGTGAACATGCAAACTCCGCACAGAGAGGCCCGATCCATCCATGCCGCCGTCTTAACAGTGTCTTTAACCTTTTTAACTGACCAATTAAATGCTGACCAATTAAGTCAATAACAAGCCAGTAGATGCTGCAGCATGCCACTGCCTTAACTCTGTAGACACCCAGTGACATCCCTGCCAATTACCAAATATTTTATGAATGTCCGTTTCATATGAATATGAATGTTTGGAGAGTACTATTGTTATCTGAAAACTCTTGCAGGATCTTGCACAGCTGCCATTTTGCACCAGAATTCTCACCACACACCAGCTGAGGTGGAGAGGGAGAGAACAATGTTTTTGCCAATTGAATCAGGGGTGAATAGGTGGCAGGTTGAAAGAGCCAAGGTTTGGAATTTAGCCAGGACACCAGGAAACCCCCTTCTCTTTGCAAAGAGTGCAATGGGATTTAAGTGACCACTGTGAGTCAGGACCTCAGTTTAACGTCTCATCCGAAAGATGGCATCTCCAACAGCACAGAGTCATCAGTGCTCCAACAGCCCATCACAATCACTTCAGCCATTCAGCAGGAGGAGAAAGGAATTCCAGTGAATCGCATTTTTACCTTCATTTTACATATAATTGCAACATTGCCTTTGTTTTATGTCTGTTCACATTTACATTATCATTCACATGATCACTATTATTCAGAATTATATATAATTACACATTACATGAACGCTATATGGATTTACAAAATTTGCATTACCCCAAATTTGAATAGTAATTTATTTGGATGCAGCCTAGTTGCTGCTGTAGTCTAGCACCCAGATAAAGATTATCATTGAGACAGCCTGGTCCAGGCTTGTTTGTGGAGGTGATGCTCTTTGAAGAGCAGCAGATGGTGCTCTCTACATTCTTCAGCTGAGGATCAGAGCAGAGACAAACGCATCACAGTAAGGATACCATTAGAATGGATCACAGACACCTTCCAGACCACTAGATATCATAGTACACATACAGTACTGTGCAAACGTCTTAGGCATCCTAGATTTCTGTTATATAAATGTGACCTGCTCTATCAACCAAATATCCCACCTAGTTATGAAGCTTCAACTGTTTTCTGACTAACATTGAAGTTTATTTTGTAATCCATTTAGCCATTTTCAAGAATGTTTTTGCCAGAACTATACCTTAGTCAATCTTGAACTACTTGTTATTGTTGTGTGAATCCATTGCTATGTCATTTCAGTACCGAACTAATGTAAAACAGGGCACGCTTCTTGTACGGGGTTTCCAATGAGGTATAATGTGTCATATTTGCACAGACTTACTTAATTACACAATTTGGACCAGCAATTGTACTGGCTAACAGGGCTCTAGTTAACCTACTTTAGACATTTTAAATGCAATGCAGATTTGTTAGAAAGCATTACAGTACATTAAGTTGATGCTTTTATCCAAAGCAACTTGACTAAGCAGGAGCAATGTGGGGTTAAGGGCTTTACTCAACAGTTGTGTGGATGTCATCCTGGCTACACTGGGGATCGAACCACCAACCTTGCAGGTCCCAGTCATGTACCTTAACCACTGCATATGCAGATGTTTTGTATTTAGAGAGCCTTGAGCCTGGAGGACATCTGGGTGCAGTGTTGGGACATCAAATTTGTAGACAAATATAAAGTAGTTCTGGGTTGGTACTTGTTTTAGAAATTGAAATATTTACTGCTAAACTATAAAAACATAAGCTGTTTTGTAATTATTTTCTATTTTAGTGTACCTTTGTGTACACTGTCTGTGCATGCTCTGACATAATTTTGGCTCCAATTCCTGAATGGTACAAGCCTCTTCTTTAATGTAAGTCTTCAACCATGTGTGCAGCAAATAGTTTTTGTTATATTCACACTTATAAGACTAGTACAAAATAGGTGGAAATTTCCCTCTAGGGGCAAAGTGGTTAGGGTAATATTTTCCCAAAACTAAGTAGGCAAGATAATAACTGAGTCTCACTCAGTCTTGCAGGAAGTAGGATTAATCATGTGCTGAGGCAAAAGGAAATGTGACACTGATTAACTGTACCATTTCATTCCAGACCCAGAATGCTTTGCGGTTACCAGGGGGGATTTTGACATGTTCAGCACTTTTAGGCGAGCCAACAGCATTTGGGTAGAAAGTGTTGTTGTGGCTGCATGCTGGAATTTGACACTTTGGGATGGATCCAGGAAGGGTATGCTGTGGATTAACAAGAATGATCCGGAAAATTAGGGTTTATGTGTTAATACACAGAGGAGGCTTAGTCAGGGGGACAGGTGGTTGAAGTGGCCAGAAGACAGGATTTGGACAGAAGGGGGTAGGGTGCGGTAGGGTGGGTTGGAGTTTGGCGAGATAGGGGGTTATCTGGAAACTTCACCCTTATTCTGTATTATTGCATTTTACTGATCCGTCCACCGTTGGAAGGTAAAAATAAAGATGCCTTGGTGTGTCCTGCATCAACAACAGGCCCCAGACTCAGCTGTACAAGTGGGTGTGGCTACTCCAATGATGCAAAATGCATGACTTGGACATGTCTGGAACTAGATGGATATCTAGAAGACACAGAGGGTGATTGGAACGTTGCAGCCATGTTAACTGTACTGTGTGTGCTTTTGCTGAAATTGCTTTACCGTGGTGTTAGGACATTAATTTACCATCAAATTGTATTTTTTGTACTTGCTCCTTCAGTAGACTGAGGGAAACCTATGATTATGATTCAAGTACAGTATTGAACATAATACATACTAACATATCATCAAATGTTTCTGGCAAGTTACCTTGCTATTTATTTCCATTGATAAATAGTCAAAATATGTCTGTTGAAATATTTACTGTATCTATACAAAAAGAGTAATTGGCTGCATTGTATGAGATCCTTGATGCTTGTTTCAGTGTTGTGGAGCTGCCACTTTCCACTGGAATCTTGTCATTCACTGACAAATAGCAGGTGGTTGGGGTTTCTTATTTACATTGTTTGGCAAGTTCATTAGTATAGACAATAGTTGAAAGCGTATACTGCATATATTAATGCACACAATGTATCATACAGGTCACAATATGAATATAGAAATAGAATATATTTCTGGTGGGCGGCACGGATGGTGCAGTGGGTAGCACTGCTGCCTCACAACAAGGAGGTCCTGGGTTCGAATCCCCGTCGGCCGGGGCCTCTCTGTGTGGAGTTCTCCCCGTGTCTGTGTGGGTTTCCTCTGAGTACTCCGGTTTCCTCCCACAGTCCAAAGACATGCAGGTTAGGCTGATTGGAGAGTCTAAATTGCCCATAGGTAAGAGTGTGTGAGTGAATGGTGTGTGTGCCCTGCGATGGACTGGCGACCTGTCCAGGGTGTATTCCTGCCTTTCTCCCAATGTATGCTGGGATAGGCTCCAGCCCCCCTGCGACCCTGTTCAGGATAAGCAGGTTAGGATAATGAATGAATGAATATATTTCTGCATGCATTTACCAATTTCCAAACCATTTTTTTTATAGATATTTCCTTTGGGGGCAACATCTTGGGGAACAGCTTAGGATTGTTGTTGGGAAGTCAAACAAAATTGTAAAACTATAGAATAAATTGTAAAACTGTGTAGAATAAATGTAACATACTCATATAACCTTTTTTAGCACTGTGCTGTACCCCACACTCTCCTGTCTCATGTCCGAGTACAGCCTGGGTTTACCATCACAAAGATTAGCTCTTGTTATGGTCGTGTCAGAGGTTTTAAAAAAACGACAAATCCCTGAAGGAGCTCTGCTTAAAATAGATACGGACAGCATGGGGTCTGAGAATAGAGCAGACGGGGTGGTCTGAGGAATGTGTACAGCCTGTTAAAGCTCTCATCATTTCTAAATCAGCGGAAAGTGTTAAGTGCTGGATAAACCTGACCCTGAAGCGTATGCTACAGAAACATGACTTTCTGAAGGATTATATCAGCACAATTTATGTGTACAATGGTGCCACAAGCTTGCTTTGCAGCTTGCTTCAATCCTATATCATGGTCTGTCATCACAAGCATGGTAATATCTCCTGAAACATCTCCATCTCACTGACTGCAGGGCTCTTCATATTTCACTTTGCTAACAGTCACCCTAACTGTTCCGCAGCTGAAGTTGACAACAATTAAATGATTAAAAAAATAAAACAAAAAAATATGATGAATAAAACAATAGAGAAAACAAATTAGCTTGACTTAAATGCATATCAATCACTTCCTGAAAATGCTCACTGATATTTTTCAATTCTTTTTTCAAATGCTATTTTAAATTCATGTGAAATAAAATATCTTAATAACATACTACTCTTAGTAAATGCAATGTTACTAATAGTTCTCTGGGAGGTGAGTCCCTTACCTGAACCAATTTGGACCTTCTGTTTTCCCTGTAATGTTTTTAATATTACATTTAAATGCCTATCATAGTATAACTACTGTATTTTTAGGTGAAGAGATTTCATGCTTTGAATGTGAATACAGTTTTAATGCTGCATTTTTACATGCATATGTCTGCTCCCTTATAATACCCATTTGGAAATGTGTGGGAGTGCCTTCTAAGAAGCCAGTCCTGGAGAAATTTCTTTAAATATTTCACAAAACCCCTAAGAAAACTGGCTCAGCTTCGCAGTTGTCTGATATTGACATTTGAAATGTAATTGATAAATGAAATGATGCTGCTCCAGGTTCTGTGGTATAAGATCCGTCACTCCAGGGTCGTGTATCCCCTTACGCAACTTGTCTTTTCTTGTTTTGGGATCATCCATGTTACACATGTCCACCAACTGATCAGGTCAGCTTATTCCAAGGCTGTTTTGTAACATTTCCTCTAGATATCTTGATAACATACTACTCTTAGTAAATGCAATTTTACTAACAGTTCTCTGGATGCACACAAACTGCCTACTGCCAATGAATGTGTTGTGAACAGTGTATAAAGACATAAATGAACAAATAAGGTGATGGAAATGTACAGCTTGGTTGTTTTGCTATCAGATGTTGTCAAATGAAGACGTGTGTTTTGGTCAGTTTTATGGCTTCATTTAGCCTAAAATATGCCATAAAAAACCTTCACTAGTAATTTCATTGTGCTGTTAGTGCTAACAACAAATACAGATATATACTGTGCATATATTCGCTCTAAGCAACATCTTGTACAGTATACATCATTATATATGGAACCTTGGTTATAAATAACTTATGTTCACATAATAGTGAAGTCTTAAACATGATCTTGACATCTTTAGGCAGGTCTCACGGTGCAAACTGAGGACTACAGTGACACAGCGGCTTTCAGACTTTGGGAATATAAGTGTGTCTGTATCCGGTAGTGTGAAGAGTATTTATGGAGTGAGGGAGTGCACAGTCCAGCCACCATAGTGACAGGATAAAAAGCTACAGAAAGGATGCTGTGTTATATAATGTCCTACCATGAACACCTCCATAAGCTGCTCCCATATTATGTGTACAGTTTTACATATAAGCTTTGAAACTGCACCTCTGAAGAAGGTCTCTGCCAGTACTGGATCTAGGATGATTCATATAAAAAGATAATATCTGCACACTGATACATGCTCAAAACAGACTGATACATGAAACAAAAAGGTTTCAATAAACCAAAATGGCAAAAAACAAGATGATGTTTACCTGTATACTGTATGAAGGCATAGTTATGATGAAACACAAGTGATACACCACGTGACAACAGATACAAAAGAGAAAGAAATACACTAGAAAAATTAGATTAGAAAGCATAATCAAAAAAATACTTTGACCATCACTGTTCATAATCAAAAAAATACTTTGACCATCACTGTTGGTATATGTGACCCATGCCTCAAATATTTGGGTCATGATAATCAGTTAAATATACAGGTAATGTAAATTAGGATAGTTAATGTGTTTATTTGTATCCTCTTATACGTGTGTTCAAATATTGGCTCAAGACAAAGGATTTTTATGGAAATGGATTAATCAAATGCCATGTGCCAATGGTACAAATTAGGTCTTAACTAACCCTCTTCAAGACCTCACCAGGTCCTAACCAATATGTGATGTAACTCATATCACACACAAATTTGACTTTGTCATGAAATCGGTATTCATTCATTCTAGATGGGCTGAAAGGGCTGATCACCTCATTACTGTATGTATTCTTATCTTATGCTCCAGATGTGCTGAATGGTCTTTTCTCATTATGCTTCATTATGCTCTTTCATTCTAAATGAGCTGAATGGGCAGTTCTTCTCGACACCAGAGGGTGTAATTACAAAACATGACATTATATTACATTTCATTTGGCTGACGCTTTTATCCAAAACAACTTACAGTTGATTAGACTAAGCAGGAGAGAATCCTCCCCTGGAGCAATGCAGGGTTAAGGGCCTTGCTCAAGGGCCCAACAGCTGTGCGGATCTTATTGTGGCTACACCAGGGATCGAACCACCGGCCTAGCGGGCCCCAGTCATGTACCTTAACCACGACGCTACAGGCCGCCTCAAAACATAAACATATCCATACGCCTTGAGCAATCTCAGCAGCCTCCACGTGCAGCTGTGCTAATTAGCAGCACCATTGATCCAGTCCTGTAATCCCGCTGCCCTCTGTGTCCTTTTTGTGGCTGTCATATGTTTCTTGTCCACACAGGCTCGTTTGGGCTTACATAAACCTCTAATTGTTTTTACGGCAATCATCGGAGTGTTCAGCCCACAGGCCAGATTATGGCCAGGATTTCTGCACCAGGATTAGCGCTAGATTTAAGCACCTTATTTAGTTACAAGAAGTGAAAATAATCAATAAGCCTGTCTGTGTGTGGACTATAAAAGAGGATCCCAGGAGGAGAGGCACCACAGTCTGTTGGACAGCCAGAGAAAGACAGTTCAACACCGCTGCATCCTGCTCCCTACCTCTCTGAACTACAGATCCAGAGACAGGTAAGGAATTTATAATACATTTTCTTGGGCAACAAACAACCACTTTTTTGTTGAGAGGCCGACCAGCTGGCAGGAAGTTCTGGATCACTGAAGAAGTAAAATGGGATCTGCTAAACGCATGTTGATCAGAATGTCTTGGCGAAGGAAGACAAGGAAATTGAGATGATTGTTTCAAAGTGTGGACTGAAAGGCAGCTTTTAGCTGTGATCATTGGAGTAATGAATGTGCATGGAGAAGGGGTAAGGTAGTGGGCTAGGCTGAAAGGTTTATCTCTTCCCTACCAGACATGCCCCTGTGGTGCACGATGTAACAGAGCTGCCTGTACACCCACATGCTAATGCATACCTGAATCTTTGCATAATAGACTTTTTTTTGCTTAATAGAATTTAAAAAATGTTTTTGCTAAATTCCACTGTGTGGAGAAGCTTGCCAGGTCATAAAATGGAGACAGAAACTCTGGGCCGGTTTTCAAAACCAGGCTTGATACAGTCCTAGATACTATCTTGTCTTTAGGTAAATTAATTGTTAAGTACACTTTAGTGGTGGGGATATGGCAAACATTTTTGAGCTGAACAGATTGTATCTCTTAATTATGTTACATTATGTTATGATGCACTGAAATGCTTCTCTTCTGTCCCTGGCAGAATGGACTACTCCAAGCTCGCTCTGTTGGTGGTGCTCCTCTCATATGTTGAGAGGTGCTGGTCGGCATCCTGTGTCGTAGACAGCTTCAAAGTCAAGGCTGACTTTGACCCCAAGAGGGTGAGTGTCCTCCTGTCAGATCTGGTCCTCAAAGCACCACTAGAAGTTATTACATCTTTTCAATAGCACCTACTTCTGTATAACACTAACCAATGGAAGGGAAACTTCTGAGAAGGCAATTTCAAAGCTCACAGTTTTAAAATGACCACACATCTGTGAGTGTGCACCAAAATCCAATGTGGGATGAAATTACATCAAGCTGCATTTTCAGGAAGGTGCAATGTTTCAAATGCATGTATTTAAATGTATGTACTTCATATGGACTACTGGTTCACTGCAAGAAATGACGACCTTAAGTGTTTTAGTCGTTTTAGTAGTTTTAATTCACCTTTTGCTTGACAAGTGAAATTATCTTGTCATTGGCAAATATTGGAAAGAGTAAAACTATCTCACCCTGCTGGCAATATTTTTGTCTTATCTTGCCATAGAGTTATATAACTAAGTTTTAAAGTTTTTTTCAGTGTTGCCTTTTTGTTTAGTACCCCTTTTGTGCCACCTACAAAGCAACTTACACCTCGCTACTCTCTTTGTAGTTGACAGATATATTTACTTATTTGAGTGCACTGCAGTGTGTTTTTGGCCACTACTGTTGCTCACCCTGATGGACTCCTTTGTGTGCTGCAGTATTCTGGTAAGTGGTACGCTCTGCAGAAGAAAGACCCGGAAGGCCTCTTCCTTCAGGACAACATCTCTGCCGAGTACACCATCGATGATGACGGCACCATGTCAGCCTCTTCCAAGGGCCGCGTCACACTTTTTGGGTGAGTGGGGGGCACCAGACAGGGGGGAGGGGGCGCTCAGGAGATGCAGGAGATGTAGGTTAATTATGGAGGAGAGAACTGTTGCCAGAACTGTTGCCAGGTAAAGAGGTATTTTGCATTTTGTATTTTGTTACAGTATATCCCTGATATGAGGCCACAGCACAAGGCATGAGTTTGTATAAATCAGTGATACACATAAATGAGTGTGCACTCTGGTCTGTTTTACCAGGTTCTGGGTTGTGTGCGCTGACATGGCTGCCCAGTACACAGTACCTGACCCATCAAACCCCGGAAAGATGTTCATGACCTACCAGGGCCTGGCCAGCTACCTGTCCAGTGGAGGTGAGTTATGAGTTTCAACATATAAATACACACACACACAGAAACATGCGCACACACACAGACACACACACACACACACAAACATGCACTTGGATGCACACACTTGATGAACTCAGCCAGCTACTTTTTACAAAAAGTTTAAGAGCAGCATTTTTTTTCAATTCAGTTTTTAATGCACTGCGCAGTTGGGAGTAGTTGTATATTCTGTTAATGTCCTCTTGTGATATGGGCTCTGCATACCCTGCATCAAGCAAGTTGCTTGAATGCACTGACTATCCAGATATTTGCTCCCTTCATGTGCTGTCCTCACTTATTTCAAAGCTGAATTGTTCATTCTTATGAAGAAAAAACATCTGGCTAGCTAGTCATGGTTCTCCCCAGGTATTAATGTAAATTTAAGGAATTCACAAATGCCTCTACAAACATCAGAGAAAAATCAATAAAACCTATGACTAGGGGTGAGCGGTATACCGGTATTAACCTGAAAACCGGTATGATACAGTCTCAGGACATGGATTTAGTCATATCATGCCTGTGTACTTTGTTAAAACATTAGGTTGTGGTTGTAAAGTACCAAGAAATTTGAACTAGTGTTAGCTAGCTAACTCACATTATGAAATGTTAATGAACTAGCGTTAGCTAGCTAACTCACATTATGAAATGTTAGTGAACTAGCGTTAGCTAGCTAACTACCATTATCAAATGTAAAGCCAATGAGGAAAGTCAGCCTGACATGATCCATCAATTTTGTTGCACTTGGGCACGTTTGCCACTGGTGTGTTTGCTTGGTGCAATTGTGGATGCTAAAAATGTGCTTATTGGAGTATGAAGTCCTAAGACTTAATAAACATGGTTGTAGGATAATCTAAATACTAGTAGCTATAATATTCTATTGCAGTTATTATCTATCAGCAGTGCAGCATAGGGAAGGCTATGTCACAATGACAGCAGAAGGTTCATGATTAGTATATGTGTTACAATGTACAATGTAATTCAGTACCTTTCTGAATTTATATAATCCAAGGTATGATTCAGAATTTTTACGCTTTTGATATCATATCCATATATCACATCATATCATATCATATCATATAATATCATATCATATCATATTCATCCTCATATGATTTTTTTATTTTCTTTTAAGCAGAGTGGTTTAATAAGAAGTTCAGAACAAGTGAAACTAAATTTTACTCATTCTGTTCTCCAGCATTAAAAGTAGGCAGTTGGAGGCGGTTTACTCAACAGTGTAAACACTGCCAGTTTAATCCTTATCAGGAACATTTCCTGTGTTTAAAACATCAAAAAAGCTTTCCCAAATGTGAATTCCAGGAATGTGACGGTAAAATCAATTACTTTCCTGATGAGATATGAGAATATGAGATTCTACAAAATAACTGCCGGCAATAATTGTGAAGTATTCATATAATTTGCTTAAAATATTTAATGACACACATTTTTTAAACACAGGAGAAGGAATAATCTCAAACAGACACAAAGAGGCAATTACATGCATACCCAAACACACACACACACACACACACACACTCTTACACATAGTCTCATACATTCTAATGCCACCCGCGTGACTTATTCTAAATTATTAATTGAATCATTTGCTTCCAGGCGACAACTACTGGGTGATCGACACCGACTATGACAACTACGCCATCACCTACGCCTGCCGCACCCTGAAGGAGGACGGTTCCTGTGACGATGGCTATTCCCTGATCTTCTCCCGCAACCCCCGCGGCCTGCCCCCCGCCATCCAGCGCATCGTCCGGCAGAAGCAGGAGGAGATCTGCATGGCTGGCCAGTTCGAGCCCGTGCTGCAGTCCGGTGAGTCTGCCAAACTGCCATGCTGCCAAACACGACAACCTAACCTTCTCACAGCAAAGCCAAACACAGTCACAGAGCGGCCAAGCCCTCTGGCAGAACAGCAAGTCTCACAGACCGGCCAAACGCACTCGCAGAACATTACATTACATTACAAAGAAATGACTGGCATAAAAAGACCTGACCGGCACTAAAAATGTGACTCACCAGACTTGCATAAAATACATACTTGTTTTGGATTCAAATATTGAGGCTCGATTGAGGTTGCTTGGTGCAATTGAGCCAACCAAGAGGACCAAAAGGTGGGGTTTGCCATTTTTGAGAGTATTTCATCGGTGCCAATACACCAGACAATCTCAGTCACCCTAGAAAAGTACATGAATCCAAAACAATGACGTATTTGACCCAGGTCTGCTGCTCACCACCGGCCGGTGCCTTGTACTCATGCCCATCTCCGCTCTCTCCCCTCCAGGCGCTTGCTAGACTGTGTGTGGAGCATCAGAAGGATTCCTTTAGCATGCTGGCATGAGAAGAGGCATCCAGAACACGCTGTAGCAGTGTCGTAGCATTAGACCAGACCGTTCCAACAAGCCAACATTTCGCCCTTTCAAGAGCACAGATGTGTTGTACCAGATCTATGAGACAATAAACCTTTTTTTAAACAAATTTCTGCAAAATCATCTTTGTCTTTTTTTCATAGGGGATCTATTGTCCTTTTAAAAAAAAGAATAATAATCACCTCAGACCTCTGCAGTATCATTACCGATGTTATTTCTCCAGCTGAATTCAGAACAGAATCTAGCTTTGGTGCATCTAACTTTAGCCTATTTCATCTGCTTAAATCATAACAGAATGTTTGGCTGCGAGAGTACATTCAGTACTGCAACCAGACATAACAAAAATGTGCATGCTGAATTTCTGAATACTGGCATAAAGTTGAACTTTTTCAATCCGACTGAGTCCTTTCATCCGTTTAAATCTAAGCTGTTTATGGGGAGAGGAGGGTCAGGGAGATTGGGAAAACTGAAAGGACAGCTGCATTGTTTTCAAAATAGGCCCATCCACTTAGGAGCAAATACTGTGCAGAAAACTGATGCACACAGATACGAGTCTGAATATTGTGATAGATCCACAAACTCCACAGCAACCAGAGGAAAGCACGGAGGAAGAAATGGGAATCTAGATCAGATATTCTCTCTAACTCATTTTTAAAGACCGATATCCACGTTGAGATGTCTATCTACACATACAATTGTAATGATATGTCAGGTAATAAAAGCTAAAATAAGTTAACAAAAAGTGTGTGTGTATGTGTGTGTGCATGTGTGTGTATCTGTGTGCATGTGTGTGTGTGAGTGTGTGTGTCTGTGTGTGTGTGCTTGTGTGTGTGTGTGTATGTGTATGTGTATGTGTATGTGTGTGTGTATGTGTGTGTGCGTGTGTGTGTGTGTGTCTGTGTGTGTGTGCTTGTATGTGTGTGTATGTGTGTGTGTGTGTATGTGTATGTGTGTGTGTGTGCGTGTGTCTGTGTGTGTGTGTATGTGTGTGTGCTTGTGTGTGTGTGTATGTGTGTGTGTGTGTGTGAGTGTGTGTCTGTGTGTGTGTGTGTGTGTCTGTGTGTGTGTGTGTGTGTCTGTGTGTGTGTGTGTGTATGTGTGTGTGCTTGTGTGTGTGTGTGTGTGTGTGTGTGGCATAGCGTGTGGCAGGGTGTTCAGGTTCATTTTACATGGCTGAGCCCCTCTTTGTTCCCTGCTGATCAGG
Organism: Conger conger; assembly: GCF_963514075.1. Lineage (NCBI taxonomy): Eukaryota > Metazoa > Chordata > Actinopteri > Anguilliformes > Congridae > Conger > Conger conger. Next base: position 22,989,511 of record NC_083771.1, read on the forward strand.
AGAAAGAGGATTACCGGTCAGTGTGGGGGTTACCTGAGTAGAAGCACTAACACCACTAACAGTAACATTGCGGACACAGATAACTCCATCACAAATAATACACACACACACACACATGCACTGATAACTCCATCATGGACACACACATGCACACACAGACGCGTCCATTGTGTGCACAGACACTTCTGATTTCATCATGTACACACATGAACATCAGAAACTCAATTATGTACACATCACAGCAACAAAAATAATGATGATTCAATATGTTTTATTTTCAGTTGGATAAGATATTAACGTCTTGTCAATATGAGATACGAAATCAACTGAAATATCATTGAAATACGATTTCACATTTCAAATGGATGAGAAATCATCCACAGTGTCCTCTAAAAGTATGGTAACAGTGAAGTGAAATGTATTATTTTTGCTATATATTAAGGCATTAGGTTTTGAGATCAAAAGATGAGACAAATGCACAGAAAATCAGCTTTTATTTCATGGTATTTACATGTGTATGTTTACCTTCACCATTTTACAGAAACAGCTGCTTTTGTATTGAGCCCCCAAGCCCCAGGTCACAAAATCTGGGCAATGTGTTGGCATCACATGTTGCGTCCTTCATCAGTGGTGATCCGTCTACTGTCTCGGTTCCATATGGTGTTGGTCTCCTAGGTGACGACTGCTGCCATCAGCCTGCATGAGTGACACCTCCCAAGCTCTCTTACGTAAGAGCCAGGCTTATTAAAGTAAGTGGCCTGACCAGCTCAGCCACGGATTGGCTACTTACAAGCAAAAAAAGAAAAAAAAAGCTTAGCATTCTTTACGGCTTGATATTTACTGAAACACTCACTCACAAGTTTCTCACTCACTAGAGTGTCTCACCTGGAAATTAAAATCGCCTCATAAATGAAAAATGCTATAAAGTAGCTCTGATGGTTTAAGTGCTCAGAAAGTGTAATGAATAGCAACAGCTTCTGGCCAGCCATAATGTTACTAATGCTTGTTACCAAGTTACCACTGAAACGCTCTGAGCTTGTAACTCCCAAGTTGGAGCTACGAGTTTCCGAGTTCACAAAGAGTACGCAGTACAGCATAATCCTCCAGCTCCATGACCATCCCGCTCCATCACTTTCCTGCTTCGTCACTACACCTTCCACAGCAACACCAAACTCCACACACCAGTACTCTGCCCCTGCCAAGCCTTTATCTGCCAGTGTAGTCATCCCCGAAGGCCTAGCGATCATCTTAATGTCTCCCAGGATTGACAGAGACCAGAAAACCAGACACTGGCTTCCTCTGTCCACAAGGCTGATCGCTAGCAGTGAAAGCAGCAGAAGGAAACTATGGAGAGGGAGAAGCAGGAGCAAAATAAGTGAATGAAAATTCTTCATATTCCTTAGTCATTACACAGTATGATCATGCAGAGCAATCATTGGACCCAATGACTCCCATGAGATGACTGCCTGTCACAACATTACAGATGCACCACCGTGTTGAACAGCAGGGAACAGACATTGTAAGTTGAAGGCTTTGTTTGGCTTTCTCCTACCTGAAACCCGGAAAAAGTGTAGGAAAGAAGTAAAGGGAGACTCATCAGACCGTATTACGTCTCCCCATTATTGATGGGCCCAGGTTTTGTGTTTCTTACAGTAGGTTATGTCGTTGTGCATTATACTTGGACACAACTCGATTCTGAATCGCAGCCCTGCCAAAACAGCTTTGTGAAGCTCACAAAACAACCCATGTGTTCCCCAACAGTATAGTGGCAGATTATTGATTGGTGCTGAATTTCAACATTGTTTCTTCACAAGGAATCTATACATTTTCCATTAGACCAAGCTGTGACCAAGCATAATTATGAACACCTGGGCCAGACTTGAAAAACATTTTGTCTGGCAAAAAGATAGTCCTGACCAAGTTGATTTTGGAGCTGTTGAATAACAATCATCCATCGATTTGGCACATCACCAGAATGTCACATGTGGCTACCTCGTAACTTCACCCATTAGCTCATGCCATTTTAAGTTCAAGTCTACCAACTGATCTTTCAAAGTCAGGGAAATCTCAAAAGTGGTCTATTAGCTTAAGGGATCAGGGGACTGACAGCACAGGATGCACAATGTGGTCAGTGCAGGTGTCCTCATCACGTTTAAAGTCATTTGTGCCATCATACTGGTTCCACATCCAACAAATACACTCACAATCTCTCATTTAATGGTAAAATATATAATCTTTTTATTACAGCTATTGAATTTGGTGCCGAACCAAACAATCAAATAGGCTAGTTTTTATATCTATGTTTTTATATTTTAAATATGTTTATCAAGTTCTATACAGATATGTATATTTGTAGAGTGTTGTTTCATGGGTAATAAATTGATTTACACCATAAGTGTACACATAAAATAAAGCAGAACAAATATAATAAAAATGTAACAAAAGAGTCATTAGGTTTAAATATTTAAACAAATTTGACAGAAAGAAATAAATAAAAAATAAATAAAGCCATATGTTTGAAACAATGTAAAAATGACTGAAACTGCAAACACCCAAACAGGGGGTATATTTTCACGTTTTTAGATTACTTTGCAAAGAAGCAGAAATGTTTCAACCTTGCAATAAGAGACAAACAACTAAAATGATGATGATATATCTGTCTCAAAACTGATACTAATTTAATGCATTGCTAACTGCTTACACTTTATAATACTGAGAATTGGAAGTCAGACAGACATTTACCAACACACAGAATGTGTTTTTTGAATGATTGAATGATTTGGTGATTGTTTGGGGTGTGTTTCGCTGGTGCTTAAATTATATATTTTTTTTAAATCAATTTGCTGATGCACAAAGAACAAAGGCTGAGGTGATGTTGATGCGGAAATCTGAGGTAAAGACATCAGCAGACAGAGTCATGTGGTTGAAGGCACGTACTCCTTTTATGTGATGTTTGTGTATTTGTTCAAGATGCAATGTAAAACAGATGAGCAACTCTGAAGCAAGAGACTTCAAGGTTAATAATAATGATAATAATTATTATTATTTCTATGAATGCAGTTTAAAAAACACACATGAAAATAAGAACAGCTTCCCAAGTCGTTTCTCATCGTGTAGTGTCTCAGTAAAACTCAGAACTTGGATCCTTCCATACAACGCACCAACCAGCTCGTTAGGAGCAATTCGGGGGTTAGGACTCTTCGACACACCCAGTGCAGGAACGAACCGGCAACCCTCTGACAGCCAGACGACTGCTCTTACCTCCAAACCGCCAAAATGATCATTTTATTATTTTGATCTACATAGTATGTGAGGTCTGAAACATATGTTAGCCAAGGGGTGGGAATGATCCATTTCTCCCTGATGTAACCCATGGTTATCATCAAACCAAACATTACCCTCTTAACCATAATAGCCATTTACCTTTAAGCTCAACAGTGAAATCCCAGCCATTACAGGAGAGAAGCAGGGAATTGTGGCTTTGCCGTGACATTGTTTTTACAGACGATACGTCAGAGGGGGGTATACCTTCCCAGATGCATAAAGAAAGAGGCTTTTAGAAAAGCATAAGTTAAAGTATCCAATGAAAATCTGTGTATGGATGCAGCAGTTTGGTGTACTGCAGAGGGAGAAGATTATTGAGAAGACAATGTTTTTCCGGTTTAAAATTATTATTTTTTTTACCTTAAATATTCATGTGTATCAATATTTATACAACTGTTGTTTGTGAAGTCATTATTTACTAATGGTTTCAAATGACAACAGTCATTTTTAATAACTGAAATCACAGATGTCCATTTTTCTGAGTTTGACTGGTGTCAGACCCATTTACAGTGGATACCGTGAATGGTCTCTTTTTTTCTTTCAGTGTTTCATATTAACTTTGCACAACTACAGAAAGGCACTCAGATATGTACAATTTGTTACAAGTAAAAGGCATAAAAGGCATTGGTGATTGGTAAGCTCACATTCTGAGAGACAGCCATATGTGTGACTAATTAGATGTTACCCGATTCATAATGAAGCTCACAGAGTAACATTTTGTTTTTTTCTGCATAAAATACTAAATGCATGAAACAGAAATGAGTACAGTACTTTCATTATTGTAACAGTGTTAGAGTGTAGGAATGTATTTTTGAAGGATGTTGAAGGATATTATGTATCTTTTTTTAAGTTGTTCTGTGATGACTAGAGGAAAAGTGTTTGGGTGAACTTGCATTCATTTTATTGTTTGACAAAAGTAAAAGCCCTGCTGTCAGCTGATATTTCAATGAAAGCTCAAAGGAAGATACGGTGTGAGGCTGAAGGTCACCACAGTGTCCTTGGTCACCATCTTCTCCACCAACCAAAGTCTTGTTTTACATTTTAAAAGGGGAAAGAAAATATTAATTCTTCTCTGTATTCGATGGGCTGTTTATTGGGATTTGGTGGATGGTGGTTTTGGGTGGATTTTGGTGGGATTTGGTAGGTCACCATAGCTAATAGGCTTAAAGGTCCAGTCTGAGGAAAAATTATGGTTAAAATGAACAGAAATGGAAGAAAGGAATAAATTAAATGAAAACCTTTTAAGTATGTGTAACTTTACAGTAAATTGTTAAGAGGCTTCAAATTGGCAAACTGTGTACAACTAGGATAAGTCTCATATCAGTAAGGTTTGATGATTTGACCTTGGAATGAACACTCAGCAAGAGTCCAAAATATCAATATAGTCAAACCTTAGCTCCAGATCAAAGGAAATTGGCCTCATGGACCGCAGGTGAATTTGTGAAGCTGACAGACATTTAGACACCATCTAGGCCTAGTCTCAATAACATGTAATTAGCATTATCTGTCTCCATTATGGTTGCAACCAAAGGGGTCCCATGCTCATGGATTTTGATAAAAGAACATAAAAGAAGAACAGGCCATTCAGCCCATTGGTAATTCTTTGTGAAAAATACTTCCTGTTATCAGTGCAGAACTGACAGCTAATGTACAACTATTTCCCCTGTTGTGGGGGGTGGGTGCAATGATACACAGCATGAGAAAATTCCGGCACATTCCTAACCCAGTCTTTTCACACATTTACTTTTGAGGACAATGGATTTGTTCACTTTCTGCAAGTGCAGTTAATGAGTGAAGGAAAACAGCACTCCAGTTAGGACACGGAAAATCACAGAGCGGGCAGAACAACAGCCATATTTCCGTAACCCCGCCTCTAGCTAGCAACCAGAAGAGCCCCTCATAACACTCCTCTCTCCTCCCACTGCATTTAAATCACACACTGGGTTCCGTACTTCCAGTGCTCTAAGTGAAGTACATTTAGTACGAAGTATGCGTTATGTATTAATCCATTATAAGGACAGGCTTTGTGTCAGATTTCATGAGGGACATACTGTCTATCATAACATTTTTAGTAAATACTATATATGCCTGCAGAATACTGATATCATCGATTATTGATTAACATCAGTGATTATCGTAATCCAAAATGGTTCTCAGACAACATTAAGGTTACAAGAAATCAAAGTGATTTTTGTAGCCTTAATTTTGAGAACCATTTCCTTTGATTCAAAAGGATTCCAAAATATATGGCTGCTGAAAAAAATATCATTCATTCATGAGTAAATTAATTCAGTCCGCCGACAGTATAACAGGCCCAGTGTGTCCATGCGCAGGGAGTGGTAGAAACGCACAAAGCCGCCATTCTGTGCCACTGCTCAGAGCGCCTCTGTCTCCATGGCAACGGTCCGGGGCAGCAGCAGTAGGAGGATTCCCCCCCCCCCATCCCCCTTCCCACTGCCTCTCTCCGTGATTGGAGGACGGAAGCGAGGCCAGAATTCCCATCCTCCAGTTCCGTCCCTGCCGTTCCCAGGCACTCGCTCGGCTGGACCACGGCGAATGGAGCTCCCCGTTGGCGGAGGTATGGCACACACGTTCCCAGAAAGCGCATGGGGCCCTTCTGTTAAGGGTAAGCTCTGCGTCCAGCCCGCTCACACGCTGCTGTGACAGCCCAAACAGAGCCGCTCGCACCGAACAAAGGCAGGCGGGTGGAGGAGGGGATAGCATCTCGGAGCGGTGCGTGTGGTTGCAGTGAGAGAAAGCCTGAGCTCTTATTCTGGTGACAGTGCTGTAAAAAAAGATGGGTAGAATTTGACATGGATAATGTGAGATAACCATCATCAGTGACTCATTACGTGCTTCTGCAAACCGCGGTCAATGCGGATGCTTTATGGAGGAATGTTGCTTCATGCTAAAAAGTCCTTTGTGGGGCTTCTAATGTTGCATCTAGAGAATTGCTTTAATTGTGTCAGTGGGTGGGGAAGTGTGGGAAATACAATATTTTGGTTTCTCTTATAATTCCAACAATGATAATTTAAGCAATTAAATCCTGAACAGAAGGCAACATTTTGATTATTAGTGTAACATTGCAAAATTTCCATGATTATTTGATAGATAGCATCATGAGAGACACTTCTCCCTGAAACATGGGCATTCAGCAATTCAGTGAGGCTGGGAGGCCTCTACAAGGTGGAGGACAACAGAAGGTTGTGCTCTCCATCTACAGACCTACAGATTTGTTCTTAAGAAAACTGGCCTTTCTTTGGAGTCCCAGGACTTTGGGGTACCATACAATGCCACAGACACTAGTAGCCTACTGAAGTAACAGAGTTGGGCCTCATGTTGGTGTGTACTAGACTCATTAGATATAGGACGTACACAGCAGAATGCTCAGTGTAAATGTAACTGTTACAGAGTCCAAGAGGAATCCCGTGTACTCTATCTGTGTAAATTGTACACTATCAGAGTTGGATTGAACATTGTACACTGTCACTTAAATGTGTACTGTATGTCAGGCATTATGTGCCACTGCTCTCTTCATGCGGAAAAGTATCAGTTACACTTTGGAACATGCAGTACCCTGAGAGCATTTATTATTAGAGCAATTACTATCGTTTGCCTGGCAAGTGAAACAAAGTGGAACAATCCTCCTCTAAATCAGTGTTTCATTACTGGAGCAGTGGCCTAACATCAATAGTGGCCAAGATAGTCTTATGCAACAGGCAAAATATATTTGGTACACGTCTGTCTCTATGAGACTGTCTAGTTTCTGTCTAGTTTTTGGGATCAGGAAAGTAGACTTTTACTAAACAATCACCCTGACTGTGACAGTTACCTAAAGTAAATATTGTGAGCTTTGCTGGCAGAAAATGATACTGTCGATGGTTGTCCTTCAATCTAACTGAGAAATAAATGTTTGACAGTTTATTTCGTCACAGTTTTACAAATTCTGGAATCTCCCACATTAACACTAGACAGCATTTGATGAGCAAATATCTGTATTTGTATGTGAGTCACATTTAAAAGGATTTGTTTACTTTATGGAGTAACATATTATATTAGTATTTTCGTATTTTAAACCACAAATCAGTCAATGCCCCTATACTAGCCATTGTGAAGTTAGCAGGTTGTGAGAAACATCTGTATCTAAAATATCCATCATTGCACACAAAAATCAACCAGGCCATCGAACACATAGACTAAACATAAAATAATAATATCAAAGAAACTGAAGAAAATGAATCACATTTATAAGAACAAAATATCTATTGAAACCATTTCATCACACAAAGATTACATAGAATATTCTAAGATATACATTAGGGAAATTCATCTTACCTGAAAAGCCAGGTTGATATTGTTGGCTTCAGTCTGTCTTCTTTAAGGCAGGTTCATGTCCCTATGAAAGGAGGAAATCTAGGGTAAATGCTCTAAAGAGGCTCATTCCAAAGGGCCATGCTCTATTTCTTTGTTTACTTTTGGGACAACATGAGATCTAATTGTATGCATTAAATTATGGGGTGACATTGGCTCAGGCAGCAAGAGCAGTTGATCGGCAGTCGGAGGGTTTCTGGTTTGAGTCAAAGTGTCCCTGAGTAAGACACCTAACCCCCAAATGCTCCTGAGGAGCTGGTTGGTGCCTTGCATGGCAGCTAATCGCTGTTGGTGTATGAATGGGTGAATGAGAAGCATCAATTGTACAGCGCTTTGGCTAAAGGCGCCATAGAAATGCCAACCATTTACCATTTATTTCAGCAGATAACTGAAGCCACGAAATCCAGCATATCTTCCTAAACTTCACAACCTCCAATATTCTTTGAGTTTACACTTTGGTGGTTCTGCTTTCTGGAAGAAAAAAATAAATAATGACACATATTGCACATACAGTATGAATGCAGCACAGAGGCATGCATATTTAGCCAGTTCCTCAACCAGAAGAATTAAGATCTTTATAAATGAAAAAGGACAAGTAAATAAATAATAACCCAAAGGATCTCACATGACCTGTATATTCTTCCGCACACAACAACATAGGGATAACACATTTAAAGTTACGGTCAAATGCCATTAGGCCTATGTGACTGTGTCAGGTATGCTCTCACGCCACACAAATAATCAATTTGCAGATTTCTGTCATAAGAAGCAAGCAATTGTGTCCGAGCCATGTGACAAACTCCAAGTGCTTCAAACCCCTTCCGTTTAGACTGAGCGCAAGATTGATTTCATGTGAACACATGATTCTGGCTCTAATGGCACATAAGAACAGAAAGTAGCACAAGAAAGCTTAGGTCCATAAGAACACCAGAGATTCCACAGTGTAAATTGCATCAATAACTCATAACTTCAAAACAACTTCTAATCACAGGTGGAACTGCTATTGGTACAGAGATAACACCTGTAATCACAAGGGAAATGACAGATTCAGACGGATGAATAGCCTTGTTTTCTCGGAAGCTCAGGTTAGTCCTGATGCCCCATGTAATGTAATGGCTTTTCAGTATGAAAACTTAGTGTGGTTGTTTGTTCAAGCCCTGAACAATGTGTTGTTCAAGAACTGAGCAATGTGACAGAGGTACGGCAGCACTGGGCATGTCATTCAATGCACTGAACTGGTTTGAACTTGTTATATGTCATTTAAAGTCACATGTTTCAAAAAAATATCTCATTGAGACAGCATACATTGGGCAAAGCTGTTCAAAAAAGAATCCATCAATAATGTGTCCAGTAAACTTGAACTTAATGGAATTAATCTTTGGTAAAATCCTCATTTGATTCAACCAATAATTTTTGATCATGTCATCATTCTTTGTCATTAGTACATCTGTGACTAATACACAGTACAATGTTCAATACAATTTTACAACTCTGACTAATTTGCAGTACAAAGTTCAATGTACTATGCATTATTTACCTATGTAAAATGCATTGCAGAAGATTCAACATTGAACATTTTACCAGGATCAGAAATACACTGAAATACACATGTAAGGCCACACATGTTTTTCAAAAAATCAACAGTCTCACCCATCCATCCATCATCACCCACTTATCCGGAGTCGGGTCGTGGTGGCAGTAGGCAAAGCCGGGTATTCCAGGCGTCCCTCTCCCGAGCAACGCATTCCAGCTCCTCCAGGGGGATCCCGAGGCGTTCCCAGGCCAGGAGAGATATATAATCTCTCCAGCGGGCTCTGGGTCTCCCTCGGGGTCTCCGCCCAGTTGGACGAGCCTGGAAAACCTCCAAAGGGAGTCTCATTCAGGGTTACAAATCATTTGCAAAACTAGAAATCACTGTCAAAATATAACACTGCATTCAAAACAGTCTTCTCCCCTCAAAATAACAAACCAATTCGGACACACAACCATTACATGAATAGATGATCTGAATGCCAATTACACACTGCTGTGAAAAATGAAAGATACTATCACGGAAATCTTTAGGTGTCAGTATGCATTTGTTTTTTTTGGTGTTGTAATGTACAACAGGTGTACAGTAGTCAGTTGTTCCAAATCATTATTTTAGCAAACAGACCTCAATTATAAAAAGAACAGAGGTGATTTTTGCTGTTTTTCATTTTACAAATTACAGTGATGTAGTGATGTAAAACAAAATATAAACGTAATATTAATAGAAAAAGGAGAAACTAAAAATATAAAACCAGAAAATGAAAGAAATCATTCAGGATCCTGTCTCTGCATTTGATCCGGCTAGATGATTGCCAGGCCAAGAGATGGCCAAGCAGAGGGGGAAATATCTTCTGGCCTGACCCCTGGCATGACTCAGCTAGTATGTCCCTACATGCCTCCTCCATTGCAGGAGGGGAATATGGTTGTGGGTGTTTTGGGTCATATCTTCCACCACCATGCCTAAAAAACTCCTTTAAAGGAGGGTAATAAAAAAATGAAAAATGCTGGTTTTCATCAAACCAGCAGCCCAGTGGAAACGTATATGTTGTCCCAAATCTCAGTGTACTGTACATGGGCTGCTCTGGCCCCTCTACACCCTCTGATTAGTTTATGTGTTTGTGTGTGTCAAGGAATATCCTGACAACACTAATTACTACTGTGGTCCCCTCGTAGGAGTATACATTATGTACTCTGCAGTACAATAATCACAGAGTATTGTATTAATAAGTTAAAGTAAATAACAATACAATGACCAATCCTCATTTCTAAAATATTCACATGGTAGAGGCAACCAAGAAGTGACTGTGATTAGGCTGAGCACTATCCATGGTTTGACCCCAGTGTACTCAAGGTCAAATTTTTGACATTGTCAACCAAAACATAGTCAACCAAAGTTGCCCCAATCTCGTCTATATATTTACCTCCTTGTTTTAGTGTGTAAGCAATCGAGAAAAAACATAAAAACAATAGAAAAAATTGAATGCAGAGCAAATTTGGCAGTCCAGCAGAAACAACATTATTCCTCTCCAAACCAGGGTTTAACTGCATAACAATGGAGTGTGTGGGGAGATACGATAATCTTCAAACTCTGTTTCCTGGCAACAGGGAAGAATTCAGGTGCAGTGGTGGGATTGCTGCTCTGCTCAGCACTCTCAGAAAGGATGTGTTAATACGCAATACTTTGTGTGTTACTAACACATTTCTGCTACAAATGTATATACAATTTGTGTATTACAAAGGGATACGTTTTAACACAGACTAGACTGTGAGTAACATAAAATGTGTTGTCCTTAACTAGATGTGTGTGTTGTATTTCACACATTTGTTTTGAGAGTGCAAACCTCCAGAAGCTCTGCATACTGGTGTGACTGGGAGTGAGAGGGTGGCTGGGTCCTGTAGCAGCTCACTGCTTACAAACCAATAAACAAAGAATCACTGTTAAAAATGAATGGGAAAAAGTTCCATTATTTACTTCAGTTTCACACTTGTGTAGTATAGATGTGTGGCAGTGGAAATGACTGAGAAACTTGCTAAGTCTGAAGAGAAATTACCCACCATGATAGATAAGACACAGCAGTGAGTAAAATATTGACTTTTGTCAACCTATTGCCCTGATTTCAAAGAGATTACGCAAGAGAAGGTCCAACAAATACGCTTCCACTGTTTAACTAAGAAGCATAAAGGAGCTAGACTGGCCCCACCCCCTGAATGAGCAGCCAATAGGAAGGACCGAGAAACCCAGAGAGAGCCCGCCCTCTTTCATGAATATGGCATATGCTTAAGACTGAAGGATTTTTTGGCACTTTGCTGACAAACAGAGTGTGTTAGTGAGACAGAGGCAGCTTGGTAACTGTGGGTGTGTGTGCGTGTGTGTGCATGTGTGTGCGTGGTTGAATGCATATGCTGAAATCTTTACAGTTTTCTGCTCCCCAAGGAGAATTCACTTAGCTGACTGCCCTGGTTTTGACAGTCAGGTTTCTCTCTGTTCTGACAGCATACACGAGGCGGCGAGGCGGTGAGTTAGGACTTTTATTTCTGTGTGATCATTTTCTGAGGAAATCCATTAATTCAAGGCAATTTCAAATGGTGTTTTAGGTTACAGTTTGTTTTATGTATATATGCAGGTATTTAGTCGATAATCAACATGCGTGTAATTTGAGAATTCAGTTTTTCCAGCTAGGAGGGGAAATCCTACTTTCAGCTACTGACAACAAATGCAACACATTTGAGTTGGGCCAAGTTCTATTAATGTAAACCAGCACAGCCAAATACTATTCTTTCTGTGAGGGAAGGACAAAAGTATTCACAGAAAATGTGACTGAAGCTGTTCATACTTTTGCTGTGTGACAATGATTTCATTCATTCTTAATTTCATACTTCGTTTTTGGTTTGACATAGTATGAAGTATACAATTTGAATATAAATTGCCAGCAGTGCATTAGGTCAAATCCGCTGAATGAATGTCAATAACAGGAAATAAGAGTGTAGAACCATAATAAATTGATCATTGACGTAGAAGACTGTATGAAAGTTCCAAATGGCAGGGCTGTTTGGAGAAAATCTATAGATCAGTTGTTTACTTTTCCCCCAGGATAGTTGTAGGGTATGCTGGCTTTCATTGTCTCTGATAATTGCTTTATCATTTAAATCAGCTGATATCACAGTCACATCACCTGGTTTCTTAGGTCTGAACTGGTCGCTGATTTCAAGGTAATAACAAAAATCAGCCACCCTTTGGTTCCCCAAGGGCAAGTATGGTATAAGAGTGGATTAACATGCCCATATTAACACATTTAATAACTGGAATTTGTCAATCACACAACCCAAATGGCAGAGGAAGCTTTGGATCCTACATGTTTCTACACAACATGAATAAGGCTAAGATGATGGTGCAGAAGATGGCATCACACACAGCCTTCCACAGCTTTTGATGTGCCTCCAGTAGACTCTTTTACTAAGGACAAATGGCATTTTGTGCTTTTCAGTGCTTTATATTTACATGTAGTTAAGAAATGCAGAAGTGTTTTTATAATACTGTTAAAAGAAATCAATACAGATTGGACACATTTTCTCTTCAGTAATAAAGAATACATACAAATCTCTCTTTGGCTATAGCAAACAGCACTCAGCCTTTCGATAACTTGGTTACCGTGGATAAAGGCTGCAGTTAGCTGAAATTGCCTCAATAAATAAATAAAAAAAGTCCAATGCCTGAGTTTCCTGAGTCACCCTATGTAACACTGTTGACAGCTAAGTGCAGTTGACAGATGGTGCCAATTTCTTTTCTATTGATGGAATACAGATGTGTACTAACATACAGACAACATATGCATGAACAACCTATAGGGAAGATTTTTATTTATATCACCTTGGGTGACAGAATTAAATATGAAACACAAAGCTGCAGATGTTTGATGAATCCTGTCTCCATCAGGACTGCTCTTTGCTGCAACCATTTGTTAATAGATCCTATTCGTTTATGACAACGAAAGGAAAGTTATAAATTAATCTTTTTCGTCAAAAAATAGAACAACTTGAACTTTGCATACCAATAGAGCAAATGTTTCACGACCAGTCTCATGACTTCAGAGTGGCTGTGGGACTGAGGCTGCCACCATAGCAAGAACAGGTGTCTGGAACAACTCCTTCAAGGGCAGCGGCTTTTTTCTTCCACTAGCAATGAAAGAGATTTTCTTTGTCTGATGACTAAATAATTATGGAGATCTTGATTACTTGATTATTTGGTGTCAAGAAAAATTACGTTGTTTTGGTTTTTAATAAATATTGTATATCTGTCTGTATGTAGTGTTGCTGTGTCTTACATGAACAAATAACACATTTGGTTCAGAGCCCTACTGTGACTAAACCATAATGCGTCATGTTGGCATTTACTAAAATGAACAGCTTTTCTATGTTCATGAGAATTAAATTTGCAGATGCAAGATTTTCCATGACCTTGAAGTTGTGATACCTTTAGTCCTGCAAATTATTATCCAGTGTCACCTTGTGAATAATTATACATTCACATCTCCATGACTTGCTGACTAAGTGCATTCCATATGGTACTTACAGCAGACTGAAATACCCAACAGGTCTTAGCTATGCACTTTTACAGTCAGGGCCTGCAGAAGTGTTGGCCCTGACTGTGAAACTCCTCAGACCACAACTTCTGGCTGCATACCTTGTTATTTCCACTCTGTGCTCAAGGAAGGCCTCAAATACATTTGGCAGCTACAGTCGAGTGCCATTTCTACAACCTTGTGTTTCAGACACACACCTCACCTCTCTAGTGAAAGCACTGCAGTTCAGATCCTAAACAATATTTTCGAACTAATCACATACAGAAAGCACTGTGAAAGTTTATCCAAGATTAAAGCAGCCATACAAACCAGCGATTCAATCATAAACTATCAGGCAAGTGAGCAAGGAGTTCCTTGTCAAATTCATCACACTTTTGCGAACAGCTCTCTGAGATTCTGACCAGTGTGATGCCAAGGTTATGCCTATCCCTGTTACAGTAAGACCAGAAATTACTGAGATCTAATCATGGGTTCAGAGACTGGAATTTGTATCTGTATATACAGTAATTGCTTTTTGATAATGATCAGAAGATTTGAAACAGTATTTGCTGACCTGTGCATTTCTTCAGGAGCTAGTCTGACTGCGACCACAAGCGGGCGCTGTTCCCAGCGGACATGGCGGACTGCAGGCCAGCGGAGGTGGAGCATCTGGAGCGGAGGGTGCGGAGGCGACGGGGGCCGAAGGATGTGATCGTGTCCAAGCTGAGCCGGAGTCTCTCCTGCTCCACGGCCAGGCTGAAGCGCACCCTCGCCGGGTTCTTCCCTGTGGTAAAATGGCTGCCCAAGTACAGGCTGAAAGAGTATGCCTGGGGCGACGCCATGTCTGGCCTCATTGTGGGCATCATCCTGGTGCCACAGGCCATTGCTTACTGCCTGCTGGCAGGCCTGGAACCCATCTATGGCCTGTACACGTCCTTCTTCGCCAACATCATCTACTTCCTCATGGGCACCTCCAGGCATGTGTCTGTGGGCATCTTCAGCCTCATGAGCCTCATGGTTGGTCAGGTGGTGGACAGGGAGGTCTACCTGGCAGGGTTCGACCTGAACGAGGAAGGCGAGCATGCTGGCCTCAGCCTGGATGGCGGGTGGAATGGAACCGTGGTCTCCAATGCCTCCGTGGTAAACCTGACCTTGGGAGGCTACAGCATGGAGTGCGGAAAGGAATGCTATGCCATCAGTATTGCGGCATCATTGACGTTTCTGGCTGGAGTTTACCAGGTATTGAGAGCCATGGTTGCACTTAAATTCACTTCCACTCAGTGTTCATTAATTGCTTATACACTCACTGAGCACTTTATTAGGTAGACCTGTATACCAGATTGCTAATGCAAATATTTAATCAGCCAATCATGTGGCAGCAAGTAAATGCATAAAAGCAAGCAGGCATGGTCAAGAGGTTCAGCTGTTTTTCAGACCAAATGTCAGAATGGGGAAGAAATGTGATCTAAGTGACTTTGACCATGGAATGATTGTTGGTGCCAGACAGGGTGGTTTGAATAAATCAGAAACTGCTGATCACCTAGGAGTTTCATGCACAACAGTCTCTAGAGTTGGCAGAAAATTGTTCGAAAAATAAAAAACATCCAGTGAGCAGCAGTTCTGTGGGTAATAACACCTTGTTAATGAGAGAGGTCCGTGAAGAAGGGCCAAATAATAACCACAAACATTACAACAGTAGTATGCAGAAGAGCATCTCTGAACACACAATGCATCAAACTTGTTAAGTGGATAGGCTACAGCAGTAGAAGACCCATTTAAATTTGAAGAAATACCTAATAAAATGCTCACTGAGTGTATGAATGCAGCCTTCTTTAAAAAAAATAACAGCCTACCTTTTATGAATGATTGAGATTTTGAAATTTTGCTTGCTTACCTTCACTGTAGGTCCTGATGGCTGTGTTCCGCCTGGGCTTTGTCTCGGTGTACCTCTCGTCTCCGATGCTCGACGGCTTCGCCACTGGAGCCTCCTTCACCATCCTCACTGTGCAGGCCAAGTACCTCCTGGGGCTCAAGATCCCTCGACACCAAGGCTACGGCACGGTGGTGGTCACCTGGATCAACATCTTCAAAAACATCCACAAGACCAACTTCTGCGACATGATCACCAGCGCCATCTGCATTAGCGTCTTAGTGGCAGGAAAGGAGCTGCAAGAGCGCTACAAGAGCCGTCTGAAGATCCCCCTTCCCACCGAGCTGGTGGTGGTGGCGGTCGCCACGGTGGTGTCCCACTTTGCCGACCTCAGCGGACGCTACAGCTCGAGCATCTCCGGGGCCATCCCCACGGGCTTCATCCCACCGAAGGTGCCCAGCTTTGAGCTCATGCCACGGGTGGCCCTGGACGCCATCCCGCTCGCCGTCATCAGCTTCGCCTTCACCGTCTCGCTCTCCGAGATGTTCGCCAAGAAACACGGCTACAGCGTTAGGGCAAACCAGGAGATGATAGCGATTGGCTTCTGTAACATCATCCCTTCCTTTTTCCACTGCTTCACCACCAGCGCTGCCTTGGCTAAGACCATGGTGAAGGACTCCACCGGGTGCCAGACCCAGGTCTCCAGCCTGGTGAGTGCCTTTGTGATCCTCCTGGTGCTGCTCATCTTTGCCCCCTTCTTCTACTCCCTGCAGAAGTGCGTCCTGGCCTGCATCATCATCGTCAGCCTGAGGGGGGCCCTGCGCAAGTTCCGGGACGTTCCAGAGCTGTGGCGCATGAATAACGTAGACGCTGTCATCTGGATGGTGACCGTGAGCGCCTCGGCTCTGATCAGCGTGGAGATCGGGCTCCTGGTGGGGGTGGTGTTCTCCATGCTCTGTGTGGTGGTTCGGACTCAGAACCCCAAAGTGGCCCTCCTGGGCCAGATCCAGGACACCAGTCACTATGAGGACCTCGGCGAGTACGACAACCTCCTGGTAGTGCCCAAAGTGAAGATCTTGCGCTTCCAGGCCCCTCTCTATTACGCCAACAAAGACTTCTTTCTGAAGTCGCTGTACAAAGCGGTGGGCCTGGAACCCCTCCTGGAGGTCGCCAAGAGGAGAAAAGCAGAGAAGCAAGCCAAAGATCAGGCCAAGCAGGCCAAAAGCTTGGACAGCATCAATGGCAATGCGGCCACGGTCCTGGTGTTCAGAGAGCCTGACTTCCACACTATTATTCTAGACTGTTCCTCCATGCCCTTCATAGATACCCCCGGGATGATGACTTTAAAGATGGTTATGAAAGACTACAAAGGAGTCGGGGTCAGAGTGCTGTTGGCCTGCTGTAACCCTCCAGTCATAGACGCACTGAAACGTGGGTCTGTCTTCGGCCCTGGTCACAAAGAAATGGACAGTTTGACCTTTCACAGCGTCCATGGTGCCATCCTCTTCGCCCATGATAGTGAAGAGGCGGTCTGTGAAATGGGTGTGTAGCGAGGAAGACTCTCAATTCACAGTACCCACTGTGGACTCCACCAAGCTAACACTTTCTGGTTGTCACAACAATCCCTAGATGCATTGAACGTTAAGACATGAGGGACATTACAGGATAAATAAAGAAATGTTGACAGCCATTCCTGTTAATTTAATGAGGAATGTTGAGGATTCTTAAAATGTATTAAACACATATCCTTTGTGATATTTTTTTCATGACTAAAAGAAAACTGTCCTTATGTTGCAACTACGTTTGTATGCTATATGCTATATAACATTTTCCTGGACAATCTGGATCATAAAAACTTTTACTTCTTTTACCTGTTTTGTGTAAATTGAGTAAGGTCTTGCCACAAGTCTGGCTAGCTCACTTTATTAATAAGAGTATTGTTATCTGAGATGGAAATCTGGCTATTTGGGCTGTCAAAAACAGAGGTGAAGCTTAGTCCTGGACTGAATTCAACATTTAATTTAGTCTAGGACTAGGCTTAATCTGTGTCTGTGAAACTGGTCCTATATGCCGGCTTGCCAAGATCATCCGTAATTTCACTACTTTATGCCATTATGCGTAAAAATCAAGTCTAATACTGCACATATTTATACACATTTCTCAGGTTACAGGGATAGTCCTCAGAATTGTGTTAATCACACTGAGGCCAACCTATAGATATTTCAACTCGACCATTCCCATTGACTGACTATGGAGCCTGAACTTAGATGATCGGGAATCTTGTCAGATGACATCACCTGATTGCCTTATTCTATGCTGAGATGTAGCTCTACTAGTTAATGTTCAGTAAACTGTGCCGATACTTTGCACTGGTTTCACTGATAATGAGGTCAAAGATTTAAACACATTCTTTGTTTGTGTTTTTTCAAACATTCTTTCAAAAGTATCAATAACAAATGTGAAAGTAACTCTTATAAATGTCCTTTGTTGAAATGAAAGCATTGTAAAGTTTTGTTTGACTATGCTACGCACAATATGATAGCTTCGATCATATAAGTACATGAACTTTGTGATGGTTTCTAGACTTCATGTGTATTAAAAAAATGAAACCATGAAAATTATTCAAATAAGCACAGTAGGTCTGAAATATTATCTTAGAAAAAAACTCATTTTAGTCCACTATGTCATCGCTGACATTATTCAGATATTTATTCTATAAACATGTTTAGAATTAACAATGAAGAAAGCATTATCTATTTTATTTCATCATTGTTTTTTGCATTTAGATTACATTTTTAGTCAATGCATATAAAACAGTTTAAATGAGACCACATCCTGTCCTGGTGTTAATGTGATACTGACAAAAACAATGTTTGGTTAAATATTCTTCAGAAAATGTGTTTTTATGATTGTGGAGAATTTGTTTGTTTCTCTGTGAAACAAGGTAGCATTGTGCTTCTACGGTCATAAGAAGCATTTTGCATCACTCATAATTAATAGACAACCCCAAAGTTAAAGGGTAAATGGACTGCATTTATACAATGATATTATCCAATGCCCTTTACAATTGACGCCTCTCATTCACCCATTCACACACACACTCAAAGCGATAGGCTGCCATGCAAGGCACTGAGCAAATAGGGGCTAGGTGTCTTGCTCAAGGACACTTCCACATGCCCAGGGCGGGGGATCAAACCTTCCAACTGCCTGACGACTGCTCTTACCTCCTGAGCTAATGTCACCCTAAAATTAAGTATTGATCAACAAATCAAAACAATTCAGCATTGAGTAATAGACAACACCCATTCCTTGTTTAAAGTGTCTTCTTACAATAACCTAAAATAAGAAATTAGAATGGGTATGGTTGCCTTTCCAATGCAATACTATCAACAATTCACTGTATTACTAGTTTATGTATGACCGCACATTCAGCACATTAACAAGTGCAATAACTGCACAATAATGCACAATAGGCAAAATAGATTGCTGATAAGGAAAGAAAGCTATACTCCTCTATAAGCCATACTCATAGTTACTCATTTTCCCATGGGTATGAAGTCCATACTATTACATGCTAGTACTTTCTGGCTGGAACGCTGTACTCATGATAATAAGATATTTCACCCGTTAGTAAATTATAAATTACTAAACAATCTAATACAGTGATGATTAATGAAGGACAAAGCCACGGTAACGTTCAGCTGAGCATGAACATATTACTAATTTAGTAAATTAGTAACTCGTAATTTAAGATTACGAGTTACTAATTTGCCAGTTATATTTATTTTGCACTTACGCTGAAGGTGCATATTTTGGTATGGAGACTTGACTTCACACTTCAACATGGCCATTGCATTCATGAAAATGGCATGTTATTACCTGTGTAAAGGCAAAAATAAGGTTTTTTAGTCAGCCACAATGAGTGGCTTTTGAAAATGGCTCACAGAGCTTTGTTTACACTCACACTGACACCAACCTTAGGTAGGGTCACATCCACACCCTCAACCTTACTTAATCCCACCCCCAAATAGAGAGTCAAAAGTATAACAAAAAGAAAAATAATAATACAAAAGTACCATTCTAAGGAAAATAAATCATGCAAATCAAAGTGAAGAATTATTAAAATAAAGATAATTAAAACAAAATAAAATAATTTTTAAAAGTTAAAAATAAAATAAAATAAAAATTCAGTTATACTTCTGACTTCATAGGGTTGAAAAACCTCCCAGGAGAAACTAGTCCATCGTGTAAAATAGAAACAACTCCCTGCAGTCAAACTCTTTATCACAGGAGATGCGCCAGGCCACCAATGTGAGAGAAGTGAATGATTATTTGTCACAAAAGTTGCCCTTTACCACAGGCTTTCTCCTATGATAAATAGCAAAGCTATTTGCTATTCACACCCAAAACCATTAGGCCTGGGGGCCTTACCAGGCTGTAGAAGCCTGTTCAACGCTAACAGGGCTTCTTCTCTTGTAACAGGGGGATTTAACAACGCTTTCTGAGCATCTGAGATAAGATCCTCGTCAGGTGAGCTTCTTGTAAAAATACAAGAACTTTCTCTCTTTAAAAATTAAAAGCAGCATATTGTTCCATGTACAAAATTTCAAAACATTAGCTGCCATAACCTCATAGCACTGTGGCGAAAACACATACACATATTTCTCAGTTGCGCAAACAGGTTTTTGTTGATGTTCTGGACTCCATGAATACAAGTTGCTGTATTAATGCATGAACCCAGTCTGCCCCCTGCTGGTTGTGAAAGAAAACATGCTCAACTCAGCCTACAAGTGGAAAAAGATTAAGTAAACATACGTTTGAATGATATTTATCATTGGATTTATACAAGGAAGTGTATACAATGCATAGACCCCGAGAACTACAATTTACTAAGGGGGTCTGGCACCCTAGAATATATATATATATACATATATATATATATATATATATATATATATATATATATATATATATATATATATATATACTGGCAATATATTGGTCCCAACACTAAATAATATGAATAAAAATGAAAGCACCAGTCTTATATGGCAGTCGCTCTCGCAGTTTTTGTCCCATTGTCAGCTGGTTGAACGGGGGACGTGACCATAGGATGTGACGCGATCCTGCCTACTTTTAAATCGCGAAGACACCACCCACTCTGTTACGTTTCAGATGCTCATATGCTCATAATTTATCCCCGCCCACAAAACTGGTGAATTAGCATCCAATCATGTTGCGGGTTTTAGACAGCCGAACATTTTGAAATCCAGCGCAGTTGCAGGAGACGGAAAGTTGACGGAATTGAAATTAAGTGCTAACGTTAATTCACGTGATCCAGTATTTATTTCGCACAATGTCAAGCAGAAGGAGGTAAGATCTAGTTTTAAACTGTCGAGCCAGGCACAAATGCCCTTGAATGAGGAATTGGAAGACAGTTTAGTTTTTTGACAAGTGTTAATTAGGTTTGCGCTTGCTATCCGCTATCTAGCTACCAGTGATCTAGTGAGCCAATTAAAACCCGCTTTTCTTACGTTTGCTGGCTAACGTTATTTAATGTGCTCTGTAAAATATCCCTACCGTTGGCTACACATATCAATAAGTAACTGCGGTAATGCGGTAATATCAGCGAATGTTCGGTGACTGAGCTATTGAACAAGTATTTGGTCAGCTACCTCAAGCTAACGGGCTACGTGCCAGTGATAATATTGCACCAACTAGCCTAGCTAACATAAACAACACAAGTCTTCGCAGTACCCAGTAACTGTTTCGCATAAACGACGAGGAAGACCCTCATCCGCCCAGGAATAGCACGATATTTTTAGCCAGTTGGCTTCAGCATACAAATGTACAAAATATAATGGATATGAACAACGGTCTGCGGTCAATATGCTAGAGTCGGCTGACGTTAATATAGTCTAGCTTGTTGGCGTGTGATGACTACATACTTAATGTTAACACGCTAACAATTGTTTCCACAGGCATAAGTTGATAGGGGTAACTTACTGGTTTTACTAACTTGGCTACTAATTACTAATTACTAGTTACTAATGTCGTTCAGGATTATTATTATTATTCTATTTTATTTTACTAATAATAACGTTAGCTAGATACATTCTAAGTAATAAATGAGGGCTGTGTTACTTGGTAGCTAGCGTTAATCACACTGAAGTACTAGCAGCTTATCCTTGCTCACAATTTATTCTGTGTTTAATTTGGGAGGGCTTGCAGGCACTACGCTGTGCCTGAAAACCGAAAAGGAGCTCCATAGTGCAGTGTGTCAGCAGCGCTTTCTCCTGATATCAGAAGACGTTGCAATACGTTTGGCTGATTTGTGGTGACAAGTTGTGACCTGTGTCATTCCAAAATCAGGAGGCGTGGGGGATGGCCACTTCAATTTTGCTCAGACTTTGTCTAAATATTCCTTATATATTCAACAGAGAGCATGCAAAACAGTCGCCCCATTGGATTTGTCGTTCTAGTGTCGATTTTGGAAGTCCGACTCTCAAAATACTGCTCAGAGGAAAGTTATGTTAAAAAGTAAAAAATTATTTTTCTATATTTAATTGCTTTACTACATGAGCATCACTTGGTGTATGACTTCCAAACTTCTAAGACGAGTAGATATTTTGGTCCAGAACAGCCAAAAGGAAAATTAAGTCAAATAGATAATTTGTAAAAAATATATATATACAATGCCAAATTTGGCTCTGGCTAGATTAGAAACTTTCTACCTTACCATCTACTCCGTTAAATATCAAATACTATTTGGTAATTTCCTGGCCAGCCATAAGGGCAGTTTTTTTTATTGCTCCCCTTTTAAGAGCCAATATCTCTAGAACGACAAATCCAATAATGCAGTGTTCTCTGTTGAATGTGACACCTCCCACACCTCTGGTTGGTGTTTCACAGAATGACCCACCTGTGCTGCGCACTCCATCTTACCTGAGCACTTTGTTGTATTGAAGTTGTGAAGCATGCTAGTAACCCTTGCCCCCTTCACGTTCATCTTGCAGTGAGGCTCTGGCGGTCTCTCTGGTGTCGGGGATCAACATGGCCATGGCCCGGCTCGTGGATATCTGGGACAGTATCGGCATCATGGAGGAGCAGAGGGTGGAGCGTATGGAGACTGTAAAGAAGCACATTGAGGTGAGCCGGGAGGTGGAGACTGAACTTTGTCAGCCGTAAAATGTACAAACGCATGTCATGTGTACAGTATTACATTATTGGCATTTGGCAGACGCTCTTATCCAGAGCGACGTACAGACTAAGCAGGAGACAATCTTCCCCTGGAGCAATGCAGGGTTAGGCGCCTTGCTCAAGGGCCCAACGGCTGTGCGGATCTTATTGTGGCTACACTGGGATTAGAACCACCGACCTTGTGTGTCCCAATCCTTTACCTTTACCACTACGCTACAGGCCGCCCCTGTAGCATGAGAATACCATGTTGTGGCTGCGACGCAATAAATCTGGTCTATTTTTGGCAGGGAATCCGACCTAAACGGTGTAAATATAAAATTGGGATGTTGTACCGAGACCACAGCTGACTGGTCTAATGATTTAACTTTTATGCCAATGTTTTCTATGCAATTTGGCTTATATTTTTATGTAACAGTGCGTTTGATTTCATACGGTGCAGGGCAATCTTTGTGGTGGCACGATTCAAGTGGTCCTTTAAAAGCAGGACATTTTTGCTTTCAATATCCGATGAATATGATGGGCTACTGGTCTGAGGGTTTTTCTTTTATGCCATCAATTCTACTTGATTTTACAAATAGTTAAGCTACAGGGTTTTGGGAAATTTTGGTAAGATAGCCACGGCCAACATTCGATGTATGGAACACACACAAAAATAAAAATAAATGAATTGTTGAAATTAGTAATATTATGAACAGTGGTTACACATAATTATAGCCTTTATTTCTAACTTTTGAATTATGTAGTAATGTTGCGTGCAATATTGTACAATGATGTATTGCTTTATTGTGTGGTGAAAGCACATTTCTTTAATTAAACTGAGATTACCGTTTCAGCTTCCGAAAGAAAAATAATCATAATAATAATAATAATAATAATCTGTTGTCGGTCAGCCTTGGGAACCCTGCTCTAGACAACCTAGTATGACTTCCCCAAAGCCCTTGTCACATGATCCATAAAATGTTTCTCTTTGGAAATTGACTGAAGATGAAGGTACACGTTATACACTGGACAGGGTGCCATAGACTGTATTATTTTGGGGAAAATGCCTCAAGTATGCTCTGTTTTTTTCTTCTTCTTAAGAGTCTTCTGAATGATATGATCACAGAGGAAGCAGCTTTGAAACAAAGAATCGGGTCCAACATCGGCAAATTTCAGGAGCAGTTGGAGACCTTGTGTCAGGAGATGTCATTGGAGCCTTCCAAAGTGAGTGTTTAGATTAAAGCGTCGTTTTTAAATTCCCTATTTCCAGGCCTGAAAATGTCACAGAATATAAATTTGGAACATGAGACCCATTCCAGCGGAGGCTCTGTCTTGTTCTTTCTAAATGGATTTGGGTGATGTGGCCATGGAGTAGATGCTTTGATGCAAGTGTCACTTTGAATATTTTTGCAGATATCTAACTTGCATACCACAGCAGGCGTCCTGAACATAAGCATTCAGCATGTACATGCATGTCATCACACATTGTGTTGCATTTCAGGTGAAAAAAAAAAAGATTTTGGCAAAAGTCATGTCACAGGTAGCGGAGGAATGTTTGGTCCCGTGTGCTGAATTCCCCCCTGTGCTCAGATGGAGGAGGGCCTCACGGTGCTGCAGAAGGAGAGGAACCTGCGTCTGCAGGTGGAGGCGCTCCTAAAGGAGAAGGGGGACCGACAGAAGGAGGCGCGGAGCCTACAGCAGCAGGACGAGGAGCTGTGTGTGGAGCTCTGCGCCACGCCCTACTACATCCCGTCCGGCACCTTGCCCTCCCGTCTCCAGCTGCAGGAGCTGCGCCAGCACATCCACACCCTCACCCAGGAGAAGGTAGGGTCACATCCCCCCTCACCCAGGAGAAGGTAGGGTCACATCCCCCCTCACCCAGGAGAAGGTAGGGTCACATCCCCCCTCACCCAGGAGAAGGTAGGGTCACATCCCCCCTCACCCAGGAGAAGGTAGGGTCACATACTCACCCAGGAGAAGGTAGGGTCACATCCCCCCTCACCCAGGAGAAGGTAGGGTCACATCCCCCCTCACCCAGGAGAAGGTAGGGTCACATCCCCCCTCACCCAGGAGAAGGTAGGGTCACATCCCCCCTCACCCAGGAGAAGGTAGGGTCACATCCTCACCCAGGAGAAGGTAGGGTCACATCCCCCCTCACCCAGGAGAAGGTAGGGTCACATCCCCCCTCACCCAGGAGAAGGTAGGGTCACATCCCCCCTCACCCAGGAGAAGGTAGGGTCACATACTCACCCAGGAGAAGGTAGGGTCACATCCACACCCTCACCCAGGAGAAGGTAGGGTCACATCCACACCCTCACCCAGGAGAAGGTAGGGTCACATCCACACCCTCACCCAGGAGAAGGTAGGGTCACACCCTCACCCAGGAGAAGGTAGGGTCACATCCACACACCCAGGAGAAGGTAGGGTCACATCCACACCCTCACCCAGGAGAAGGTAGGGTCACACCCTCACCCAGGAGAAGGTAGGGTCACATCCCCCCTCACCCAGGAGAAGGTAGGGTCACACACTCACCCAGGAGAAGGTAGGGTCACATCCACACCCTCACCCAGGAGAAGGTAGGGTCACATCCACACACCCAGGAGAAGGTAGGGTCACACCCACACCCTCACCCAGGAGAAGGTCGGGTCACATCCACACACCCAGGAGAAGGTAGGGTCACATCTACACACTCACCCAGGAGAAGGTAGGGTCACATCCTCACCCTCACCCAGGAGAAGGTAGGGTCACATCCACACACTCACCCAGGAGAAGGTAGGGTCACATCCTCACCCTCACCCAGGAGAGGGCGAATGCAGACCAATTGAAAACCCTGAGGTATTACAATGTCAGTATTAGTACTAGTATTAGTAGAGAGTGAATATGGACATAAAAATGTGGATTGCATTAAATCTGTTTTTATTTTATTTATTTTATTTAAGCAATCGATCTGTGAGTTTGTTTGGTAGTAGAGTAAAAATATATCAGTTTCATAATGTTTCTCATTATGGTAAAAGTGACAATGAATATTCTGTCTCTTTGGTGTGTTCCTCTATCACCCGTTTTTAATCTACTGTAAGAACATTTGTCATTGCTAATTCTAGTAAGGATGTTCATTGTTTACATTCCTGCAGCTGATTATGCATTCTGTCCCTAGGTCTCTGGGTGAGGGTGATTATACTGATTCTAAGTTTGTATCCCTCCTGGCTGGCTGTAGAACAGCAGGGTTAAGGTGTTCGAGGGACTCCGGGAGGACATTGGTCGCATGATGCAGGAGATGGGCCACGAACCCGAGACCAGCCTGGAGAAGGAGGCTGTCTGCAGCGACGACGATGTCTTCCTGCTCACGCACGAGAACATTAAAGCCCTCAAGCTGCTCCTCTGCCAGGTACCCGAGTCCCATCCCACAAGCCCCTGCAGTCTCAGAATGGCACTGGTGTTATGCTGTGACCAGGGACCTAGCCATCAGCCTGGAGACCTGTCGGCTCTACTGGTTTTCATTACTATTTAGCACTTAGCCTCACATGCCAGAGCCTTAACACAGTCCACTTTCCTGAATTAACCCGTACTTTCTAGCGAATGCAGTTATCGCCAGGTTAGCATGCAATAACAAGAGGCATGTGCCAAATATGTGTCAGGTCTTGTGTGTTTTAAAGGGAAACAAACCCCTGTTTCTCGCAGCTAGAGGTGAAGAAGAAGTCTCTCACCTCCACCCGAGATGAGCTGAAAGGGAGAGCCCAGAGCCTGTGGGAGCGTCTGGACGTCCTGCAGCTGGAACGGGAGGGCTTTCTGGAAGGGCTCATGGGCCCTCTCTCCGAGGACATCGCTCTGGTAAGCCCTCAGTCCGACTCTCTGGGTTCATCAGACCCTGTGGCCTGAGCAGCGGCAGGAGAAGGAGGTGTGTGCGTGCTGGAGGACCTCTAGCAGTAGGAGGTGCCGTTTCTCTGCAGTAGTAGGAGGTGCTGTGTGACTATACAGTAGGAGGTGCTGTTTCTCTGCAGTAGGAGGTGCTGTTTCTGCAGTGGCAGGAAGAGGTGCCGTGCACTCGTAGTAGGAGGTGCTGTTTCTCCATGCAGTAGTAGGAGCTGTTTCTTCATTCGATAGCAGTCGGACGTGTTGTTCCTCTGCAGTGGCAGAAGGAGGTAGATGGGCTGGAGGTGCAGCAGAAGGCTCGGCTTGGGGAAGTCATCAGTAAGGTGCGTCAGGAACTGGCCGATTATTGGGACAAGTGCATGTTCGGTCCCGCCCAGAAAGAAACCTTCAACGTCCACTTCTGTGACGGTGAGTACCGGGTTTACCAGGGTTGGGTTTATGAACCAGCAGCACAGTATCCCCATCACTGCGTTAAATCTAGACCTTTTTATAGTTTTAGAGCAGAGGGGTGCCTCTTGGAACAGAGTTGGGGATCTCTGCTTTTTTAAAGACTAGCAGGAATCAAAATGCACTTCCTCTATTTATTCAGTTCTTCATAACTACACAAATATGTATTTAAAGTCTGTATTTAAAGTATTGTTATGTCATCTTGTACCAGTGGTTGATCAAATGTCTGTCAACTTTCCGTTCCCCTCCAATCGTGGCCTTTTACACAGTGGCATGCATCCTCATTTGATGTGCCCCCTCCTCATTTAACATCAGTCAAATAGACTTGCACCCCCCCTTTAAAAACTGTCCCCAAAATATTTATTTCACTCGCATATATATCATATCACAGAACAACAATAACAAATTGGAAACACATTTTTCTAAAGCTGAAGTGACTGTTGACTGTGGAGCCCTGAGACTCGCCTGTCTGCCCACAGAGAGCTTCACGGAGGGCCTGCTCTCCATCCACGAGGCCGAGCTGCAGAGGGTTAAAGCCTGGTTAGAGAAATCACGCCCCCTACTGGAGAACGTGGAGAAATGGGAGAAGAACTGGGCACTCTTCCAGGACTTTGAGGTGCAACACACAGATACATACATACATGCAACATTTGAAGCAACGTTGCATGTCTCTCAACAGAGAGGGCCCATGAGCCCTTCCAGAAACCCCTCGGGATTGAAAGTTAATTTATTAACTCTTATTAAATGTTTTCTATGTAGTTGGCAGCGTTTGTAGTGGTTATTTATTTAGCTAGCCGGATTCATAATGAGGCTGGTTTACCCTGCAGAGGAAAGCATCCGATCCCAACCGCTTCTCCAACCGTGGTGGTGCCCTCCTGAAGGAGGCCAAGGACCGAGTCAGAGTGCAGAAGATGCTGCCCAAGGTATGGGACTCTGCGTAGGGTTAGGTTAA
Organism: Conger conger; assembly: GCF_963514075.1. Classification (NCBI taxonomy): domain Eukaryota; kingdom Metazoa; phylum Chordata; class Actinopteri; order Anguilliformes; family Congridae; genus Conger; species Conger conger. Next base: position 23,017,613 of record NC_083771.1, read on the forward strand.
AGCCAAAGTAAGGGCCACTACAGGGTTTCATTTAGCCCAACGGCCCAAGGTATGTTTCTCTGTGGCTGACTGCTGGTATGTGTGTCTGTGGTAAGCTGGAGGAGGAGCTGAGGTCTGGGGTGGAGGAGTTTGAGAAGATCCACGGCTCTCCTATCCTGGTACGGGGTCAAAAGGTCATGGAGTACATCTCCAGCCAATGGGAGGAGCACAGGCTGCAGCGCGGGAAGGAGAAGAACGAGCGTGTGAGTTCCGCCCCCTCCTGCTCTGCTTTACACCCCGATTTTAAAGTAATGTTCTGTCTCTCTCTGTCTCTCTCCTGACCCCTCCTGCTGTCTCTATTTCTGATTTTATTTTTATAGTACAAATCAATACCGCATTTTTAAAACCAAGGTATAAATCATACAAAAAGCTTGTTGTATACGTGCGGGTTTGATTGGCTGCCTGTCCATGAACACTGTCCTATGAGCTGAACGCAGTGCTCAGAGGTTGTTTGGGCCTTTATGAAATCCTGGGTATTAAAAACTTATCCTGGAAAAGCAAAATGTCCAGGAAAAGTGGTGGAAGGAAAAGCAATTAGGTGATATTTTGCCCTCAGTCCTTCCGTATTTCTCATTAAAGGATAAAGTGTTCTGTAAGGTGATTGGATATTTCCTGCAGGGATGGACGTGAGAATGTTCTTATTAAAACTGATAGGTTACTCCATTCTTCACCAGATTAGGAGAAATGCATGTCTGGTTGCGATGTGAAAATAATTTGGTATTCGGTATTTTTTAGACTTATTGGTCTTGATGTGTTATGATGTGTTGTGTGGTCAGAGATGTTCTTCTGCCTATCACTGTTGTAATGTGTGGTTATTTGCGTTACTGTCACCTTCCTGTCAGCTTCGACCAGTCTGGCCCTTCTCTGACCTCTCTCGTTAACAACGTGTTTTTGCCCAGAGAAATGCTGCTCACTGGACATTTTTTGTTTTTCGCACCATTTTCACTGTAGTGTGCAGAAATCCAAGGAGACCAGCAGTTTCTGAGATACGCAAACCCTACCCTGTTTGTCTTTTTATCCTGTGTGTAAAGAAAGGGTATTTATTGACAAATATTTAAAATTATTATTATTTTATTTTTTTCCATGGCTACAGCACTGCTGTTAGACTAGGAATATACATAACCTACACATGACATTTATGTACTTACAGCACTGAAAATGGTGAATGAACATTCATCGTGTTCTGCTTGTATACCCTCAATTATTGCCCTGTGGATGTGATGCTGCTGGACAGTATGTTCTGGAAGCCAGTGTCTGTCATGTTCCTTACCTGTTTGTGTCCACAATTTTTCACTACCAGATGAACTTAAATTATCATAAACTAAATAATCATAAACTTTTAATATTCAAAAAAGAACAAGGTGAGGTTATAGCAAAATCAACTGCAGTAATTGCACATTATACCATGGAATAATTTTCCTCTAATGAAATAATTTTCCTCTGTTGTGCGGAAATGTTTTTATGTATGCTAGCTATTTATTCTTGTATCTTTATCTTTGCTTGTTTTGAACTTTTCTGCCTTTTCTCCTCTTGATTTGATTTGAAAATTAACGATGCACTCTGGTGCAATGCATCTGATGATTGTTTGCTCAATTTACCTATGTGTTTGTATCTGTCCCTGCTCAGAAACCATTATAAAAATATAATGAAGGCTGTCACTTCTCCGTGAAAACAGACCTTCCTGTGAATGTAAATGGTAAATGGTTGGCTTTTATATAGCGCCTTTATCCAAAGCGCTGTACAATTGATGCTTCTCATTCACCCATTCATACACACACTCACACACCAACGGTGATTGGCTGCCAGCTACCAGCTCGTCAGGAGGATTTAGGGGTTAGGTGTCTTACTCAGGGACACTTCGACACAGCCCGGGCAGGGGATCGAACCAGCAACCCTCCGACTGCCAGACGATTGCTCTGAGCCATGTCGCCAAATGTTTCTCAAACCGTTTCTCTAAACTCTTTGCTTTAACTTCAGATGACTAAGAAAGGCGAGGTGACTCAACCGTTCAAAACTCCGAGCAAGAGACCCCACGGAAGCACCAGCGTGGGCTCCACTCCCAACAAGATGAGGAAGGTAATGTGCCCGTTGCCACGGATACTGCCAACCCGGCTGCCACTTCAGGACATTCCTCAAACTGCTGCTGCTGTGGCTGCTAATGCGTGAAAATTGCGTGCGTCAAAGTTGTGACCCCCGAAAAACGGTTTTGGATCTTTAAAGGTACAATAGGTAATTTCGAACTTCTAAAGGTCAAGAGCGGAATTGCAGCAACAAACCCTTCAAACCACAACATGTTTATCCCTCCCCCTTCTCTGTAAATGCGCTGACTTTGAAACGCCCCCCTTCATCATTGGTTGTGGAAATTACAACCAATATTCAGTCAATGAGCTTTATTATTATTTATTATATTTATTATTGTACGGCTATACAATAATTTTGGTAGAGAGTGTTGGTCTGTCAACTGTATATTTTCAAACCCGAATTTAAGGACTATAAACACAGGCAGAGGGTGAGTCAACATGTCAGTGAGCCTTTTTCAACGATAAGAAGGGATTGTAATGTTCTAACATGAAGACCTTACCTACTGTACCTTTAACGCAAGCGGTGTAATGTTTCTGTTAGCACAGTGATTTTTATCTGACTCCGCCCCCGTCCCTGCAGACGCCCAATCAGACGACGCTGCGCAGCACCTGCCCCACCCCCAGCGGAACGCCCAGCGCCTTCATCAGCATGTCGGCCAAACCACCGCTGAGCACAAACAAGGTCCGCCCTTTCTGGAGTTTATTCCCTCTTTCCTCCTTTATGTATATGTATGCATCTCCATTGCCATGCTCTGTCAAGTGTGCTTGGATTTTTAGAAAGGTGCTATACAATTAAAAGTGGTGTTTATTATAAAAAACACTGACCCACATCCATATGTCACTGTGGGTGTGTTTTTGTTTTTTTGTTTGTTTGTTTTTGTTTTATCCTTTTATCCATCTCTGTTTTGATGCCAAATGTGCCGATTCTGTATCAGGTCAACTTCATTTTCAGTTTCAGTTTCATTTGACCACAGCACATTCGCCAATCATAGTTTAAATTACCAAATGAGACCAAAATCGAACTATTTTAATACACATTTAAAGTACACATTTTGAGTATATACACATATCTGCAATTCTGTTTTTTTTTTTTTTTGCTATTTTGACATTGCCCCTCAGGGGTGCCAATAATTCTGGAGGTCACTGTGTCCACTTGTCCTTCATGTTTTCTAACATCCAAGCTTTCTGTCATGAAACAATACTCGTACTTCCAGCACTGTTGGTACTTCAAGTGCTGGCCACTAGGTGGCAATGTTGATCAAGAGTGGGGCGGAGAAACTGCAGTTTTAGGCCAGAACAGCACTCCAGCTGGAGCCCGTCTCAGCCAATCACGTGCAGAGAAAGCAAAAGTCAGTCCCTTTGAATGTAATGTCACCTGGAAAAACGTCTTAACTGTTTGTGTCTGGCCTCCTCAGGCCCAGAAGAGCAGGACCCTGGACACCAGCCACGCCCCGCTGCATGAACTCAACAGTGAGAAGAAGCACCTGAGGATTGGCAGCTACTCAGAGTTCACGGTGAGTCCACAAGACCTGCAGCTTCTCCTGCCCGTCCAGTGTCGTCCGAACCTTACCTAGGACCCATTACGACATCCATTTACAGATACACTTATCCGCAGCAAGTTACAATGAGAATCCACATCCACTTGATTGAAATTAGTAATTGTGCCAGATCTGGCGAACGGTCTTCCCAGACCAGTGAGTGTAGTATATGCAGTATTAAGTACTAATGCAATTGAACTGTGTGAACAAAGAACCAAAATGCTAATCCTGAATATACATACTAATGACCTAAAAGAGAAACCTAAGGCCATAAAAATACCATGGCCTCTATTGCATTACTGTACCGTAAGGCAAACCTGTTGCTCAGTCAAGCGCGTGCCATGGCTTTTTCCGGAGTCGAGCGGTTTAATTGCTAGTCTGGATGCAGCCAGTGCTGTTTCCTAACCGGACATTGTTCTCATGGACGTGTTCTGCATTTGTTCTAACGGGCGCTTACGGACACAATGCCTTCTCTTATCTGCAGAGTGAGCTTTCCAAGAAGACCAACCACGACGCCGTCCTCAACTCCACAGTGAAAGACATTTTCTGAGTTGAGCGCGACTGCTTTTATTTCTTCCCTTTAGCTAGTTAAGCCTTTGCCTCCGTTTGCACGTGGGTTTGTTCTCCGGTCGATGAAGGTAACGTGCACTGTGAGGCATATGGCTCAGATTTCAGTGATCCCCTGAAACACAGCACTATATTCTACTTGGCATTAAGCACTGCTGCTTATTTTTTATTCATTTAAACATGCTGAAGAACAAACATATTGCATGTAAGCGATCTGTTGGGGAGGGAGGCAGTTGATGAGGATCACTAGCTCATAGAAGTCCTCTTGATGAAAACACATTGCTACTTCATTGCTGCATGCAATGAAAGGCTGCAGAAAGGTAATATTGATTTTAAGTGAAACTGTCCCATTTTCTGCACAAGATTTTACACAAGGCTGCTCCGGCTTCTTACACAGGATATTCAACGGGATGCAAAGTTGACATTTTGTAGTGCTGTTTTTATGAAAGATATGTTTTTATTTGTTTATTGAGCAGGGTATTTTCACACAGAGTTTTGAAAATTAAACTTTACTTAAACTTTAATTTTTTCAGCTTTCTGAAAAGTGCACTGAAACTTTTTAGGTCTTGACACCTTTGTAAATATTCTTATCTGAAGATGACTCCACTTGTGTGTTTTTCTGTAGTGTTTGTTCAGTTTGTTTTCCTGTTGAAACCTCCTAATGTCCTTTTCTTTAGCTTTCTCCCACGTCTTCAAATAAATATGTTAATGTCATGTTACAATCTTCCTCTGCTTCATTAAAAGAGAACTCTAGACAGTGATCACGAATATGTTGCTTAAAGGCATACTATGCCGGGTTTGTTTTTAGCCTTGCTGTGGTGCTGTGTTTACAATCAAAGACGTCACCACAACTGATGTGTGAACGCCACAGACTCCAAATGTACGTCATTTAAATCACTGTCTTGTGGGTTATAACATAAGGCAGTATAGTTTTGGCACATTTCACTAGCAAGCAGAAACTGTGAACCATACAAGGGTATAATGAGCACTGCTAGGGCACGTTGAAACGCTGTGTTCCAACATGCCCCTGCCTATTATACATGCATTAGCCACAATAACTTTTAATGTTGTATATTCCATGTACATCATGCACCTATTAGGTCCTATTTGGCACTCGCACTTCTCCGTTTATTCCAGGACATTCATTACATATTTATGTTGTCATATGCGCTTAGCATAGACAAAATATAAACTATTTCTCTGGGACACTTAAACTGCAAAAATGTGAACTGAAAAATGTTGGATTCACCAACCTTTCACTTGGGAATGTTGCAAGAGTTTCACTCCTGCTTCTTTCGACTGAACTGTAATCGCCAGGAATGTTCTAGAAATGTACCAATGGTCTATAGTCATAGCAAAGACATGCATCTTATTTCTGGATTTAAAATATTTACTCTAATGTGTACATATTTTTTAATTAAGCGAAAAGCTAAAAGTGGTTGGTTGTTCCCCAGTCTACTGGTTTTTGAAGGAGCCCTGTTGGCTCATATCGCTCTGCTGTGCCTTTCCGTCTTCACCGCCATTGCAGTAGCTAGTGAGCTACAAATGCTCTGCATCTGCAAATGCTAGCTAAAAGATCATGCGTAGTATTTAGCTTTAATACTCCTTTGTTCTATTGTGTGTCACAATGCTTCACAAAGAAAACTCCCCAAACAATCATGTCAGCTGGAAAGAATGGCTTCTTCCTCCCCCGTTGTAGTGAATGGACTCTGAAACTACCAGAGGCTGCAGTTCAGATGGAGTTAAAACAAAACATCCTTATGCCCAATATACTGTGATTGTGACTTCAGAAACGTTGCCTTCTGTATCATAATCAGGCGTAAGTCGTGACGACCAAGTTCACATAAATCGATGTTTATGTAAAAAAAAAAAAAGTTTACCCAATACCCTGACTTTCATAATCTGCATGTATTGATGCCAATTGCTGAGTAAAAAGATGGCTTTTAAATGCAAGCTGTCAAAGTGAAAGTAACACCGGAGCTGTGCATCGTTTGGAGGCTAGTCAGCCTGTTACTATTCACTAGTCACGGCTGCGTTTGTGTATTTGCTTTCATAATCTGTATGTCTTAATGTCAAAGAGGAAATATTTTAACGGGTTTATGCATAAGATGACAATTTAGAGTCCCAGATGTTCTTTAGCCCAGTGTCGGTAGTCTATCATGGTCGCATGAAACATTGACGCTGCTCAAAAACATGGTTCGCTGGCATTCAAGATATATCAGGACACAACTTTATCTGGAGTTGAGGGATAACTTTGGTTTTGTTAGCTTACATTCTCTTTCTTTCTATTAATTTCTTAAACCCAAAATACGTTTTGGGGTGAATACGACTGATTTTAATTGAGCAGGTCACAAATGTGGAGAAAGCGATGTATTGGGTGCCATTTCCAATTCAAAAGATGCCTCGATTCATGCTAATGATCTGATGAGGAATCCTATCCCAATAACCTCTTCATTTGAGCTTGTGTTTAGCCATGACTGACGAAGGATTTTGGTTTTAACACATCTGGGTCGCACCAATTATTCTGAGGTAAAGCTGGAAGACGCTGAGTTTAGGGTGGAGTTGCCCTTTAATATCAGTGCACACTCATGATGGATGTGGCCAATTACAGCACATTATTCCCTTAAAAGTAGACTCCTGTGTCAGTACACCTACTCTGAGATGCTTTACGGACACACGCTGTGGAGTTTGAGCCTCCTCTGTGATTACACACTTCTCGCTTCTGAGTGCGAACATGAGAACTGTGGCACGAAGGCCGATGAGAATTTTCAAAAATGCATAAAGTAGGGGGGCTAGCCATTGTTCTTCAAAGATCATTGTGCTTGCGCTTGAATAGTAAAAAGCTTTAATGTGTAATTGTCTCATTCAAACAGACAGTACGTAATTGTGGATTTGGACATTTAAGTGCTTTCACGGGTAATTCAGCGCTTTACAAAAGACTTACAGCTGCTTGCTATTCCTCCATCTCCACCGACACTCTCCTAGATGTCAGCAAAACACAATGAATCGGTATTGTACCAAGAGGAAGAGATGCTTTGTTAAGCTCCCGCATATTATCACCACAGTGCAGTGGAACTGGGGGCAGAGGAAAGCGCTTTATTCAAGGCCATGAGGAACTCAACCAAGCAAAAAATGTCCATTCATTTCACTTTCCCGAGATTTCTCCCCCACTCGCACAGTTACCGTTAACCACGTCAATTTCACGCACATGACACACTCCAACACAAAAACCAGACCATTAAAAAAAGACTGTCACATAGTAACAAAAGGCATCGGCGCTCCTCATTTTTCGAAGCTGAAGGTGTGCATTGAAATAAATACTATTTTCTTACATTTGTGTGCATGTTTAAAGTGCCCTGTCCTGGACATTTGGGTAAAATGCAACAGGGAAAAACCTAGACAGGAGCCAGGATGCCAGGTACACCCCCCCTCCCCACAAAAAAAAAAAAAAAAAAATTTAGTGCCGATTAACGGAATATAAACAATAATGTTCCCTTTATCTAAGTGCCACAGACAACAACACTAGAGCAAACATTTTGCCACTGAATATTGGTCTCCAGAAAAACGAGGTTGCATTTAACCAACTGCAGTTGTCCATGTCAACCCATCAGACTTGTGCACAGAGTAATCACGGTCATGGGTTTTTTGCCCAGTCATCACCAGCTCGATCCTCATGCTAAAGCATCTGTGGAAGTCTTTGGTCCTTGTGTGGCTGGCGAGAAGGGCGTGACCCATGCTATCCCTGTCTACTTCTCTGCGTTTCCTGCAGAAGATGAAGCCTTCAGTAAGGATGGAATCCACTACCTCAGTGAGGACTGTGTGGTGTGGGTTACTGTAATGCAGAGGACAAGCCCAACATCTAGTTCATAGCAGTACATGTTCCCTCATAGAAAGACGACCTTCAGGAACCCCATGGGCAGTGTGGTTTCCATTGCGCCGAAGTAAATTCTCTAAAATGTTCCCTTTGACCTCTACAACGTGGTCCTGCAGTATACAAAGTTCACAGAGAGACCGTGGGCGGGACAAACTGATCTATTCCAACTCTGCAGTCCAGCAGCCATGTCTGTCCTCCTTGACACGAGGGAGTGGTTGGACTGTGTCGGGGATACGGTTCGTGCATCAGCGTGCGCTCCTGCTCGTCCATGGACCTCCTGAGCACTGCCGCCGACCCCTGTGCTACGGTCCGCAGGCCGACCCCTGTGCTAGGGTCCGCAGGCTGACTCCAGAGACTCCAGCTCACTGGACAGGATCCTCCGCCCGGTATCGCTGCTGCTCCTATTCGGAAGAAAAGCTAATCTAGCCCAGTAAGGAAGAGAGAACAAAGGTTAGACATTCAGGCAAATGCAATCCCTCGTGGGGAATTTCCCAGGCTGAAGATGGCACATGTCATTCTCATAAGTCAGCTGAAGGGTCTGTTCTTGCTGTGTGTCCATAAGCCCTTGCACATAAACAGCATGACAATTAGATGCAGGGAGGTATATGACTAAAGGTGTTTTCTAGTTGTTTTCCATGCATTTGGTACACTCGTGGTGTGTACATTTTCACTCAATTTCATCTTCCACTAGGACAAATTATTTGGAAATTGTGTTTTGTGCAATGAGAAACAGAATTCATAAATATAGAATGGAGATTTGTCACTCAGAAGGTGTTATAGCCAGTGCTTATGAAGAAGGTATGAACACTGGTTAAATTCACAGAGATTAAATGTACACTGGAAGGAAACATTAATCCCTTTAGAAGACTTCATCTTGTAAACCTCTCATTTAAAAATTGCATCGATTGCTTGTGTTGCTTTTCACTCCCTAAAGCTCTCTGAGGGCTGCTAGAGTTTGGTTTTACTGCGGTCTTGCAGCTGTCAGCGAGGACAAAAACTCAGTGTGTGTGTGATCAAGTATGAGTGCGAGTGTGTGCTCGTAATACACCTGCGTGTTTCCTGAATAATGGGGAGAAATGGGACCCCTGGTGTACAGCAGTATTCAATGTTGTATTTAGAGACCTGCTTCTGTTTGGGATATGTTGGCAGATGTTTGTATGGTGCGATCAGCTTCATTTACACACACTGAGCTTTACGCTTTCTCTTATCGCCCCCCCACGTGATCAGGACTGCGCACGTACGGGCACTAAAGCACAGCACCATGGCAACCGTGCAGCGGAGAGCCTCTGATACCTTCATAAGGAAGGACTTAATTTTTACGGTACTGTGCAAAAGTCTTAGGCACCTTATGATTTTTTTGGTTTTCTGCATTAGTATGTCAGTAGAAAATGGCAAATTTGAGATTAATTTTCCAATTGAATGTTGGGGATTTTCTTTAAAATTACAATAACGGGTCGATGCTCGAAGCGGACGGAGCAAGCTCCTTCTCCGACTCCCTGTGCCAAAAATCCGTTTAATATATAGTCCCCTGATAGGGGACGTATCAGATATTAAACAGAGAAGAACAGATTTTATTTAATTTTTATTATTTTTTATTTTTTGGTGAAGCTCTGAGTCAAGGCCTTAGCGTTGGCTCAGAGTTTAACCTTTTTTTTTAAAAACTAAATCTCCTCTAAACTACTCCTTATATACATATATACAATCGCAACCATATCCAAATCACTCTCCAAATCAATCCCGGTCCAAATCCAAATTCCCGTTTAGCCATAAATCCAATCCGCTAAACCCCGTAGGGTATTTACTCAAACCCCATAGGGTACCACTCAAACCCCGTAGAGTACAACTCAAACCCCGTAGGGTATCACTCTAGCCCCGTAGGGTCCTAACTCTACAATTAGGAGGAAAAAAAAATAAAACCCCCCGACCGCTCCTCACCACCAGGCCGAAGCCTGGCTTGAGAGCCGATCTGGCAAGCTCCAGGCCTAAGGCAGAGACCCAAGGGGAACCATGAACCGTCATGGCTCTTACCCTTGATCTTAGCCAAAAGGCCGAGAAGCGATAACCACAAACTGGCCCCTGCCGACGGCACCCTCCCGGTGCCCCCGGACCGCGCTCGGGGCAGATATCACCTGGCCCTGGACCCGGCCCCCCTCCCCGCCTTCCCAAGAACCCTGCGCACGCACTGACTGGCCGGCCGGCTAGCTACCGTAACTACCGGACTCAGCTTTCTCCTCCCACCAAGATCCACTGTCCTCTACTGTCCTCTGCCGGCAGGCACAGCCGCCAAAAACACTCAACACATACCGAGTACACTATTACGTACTTACTACTGAGTTACTTACTGAATAGCTGCTCTCTAGGCAGCGACCTAAGCTATTTAGCGAGCGGGGCATCAATCGCATGCGGCAAGCAGGCAATAAGTCAGAAACGAGCAAGTCGGCTCGACTCGTCGGTGACTCGCAAGCAACCCGCATACCTGTCGCACATTGCCGTCTGTCGTTAAACCGTTCGAAGCTGCCCCATCCTATGGACGGAGCATCCAAAAATAGCACAAACTCAGGTGTGTTCCTCTCCACGGAAATCTTTAGTAAAAGGCGAAAGATTTGTGTGTGCTGAAGAGAAACCCGAGCGAAATGTGACCTTTCAACGCACCAGGCGCCTCCGGCCCCCTTCCCAGCCACTCCCACTGACCCGGGGTTGCCATTGCTGCCAGCCGGCCGGACAATCCAAGAGGGAAGGTGGGAAAAGCGAGACAATGCAATAACAAACAGTTACGTCCTGCACACAAAACTACATCAGAGGCAAGCACATATTCACCCTATTTACTTACATACAAATTACATTTTAAGTAATGGACCACTTTCCAGATAAAAACTTGATTGAGGCTGTCTGGGATTACCTGGATAGCCAGAAGTAAGTCAGCAGAAGTTCTCCAGTATGTTTACAGCAAATTACCAGCCGATTTTCTTATAAAACTGCTGAACAATGTCCCTATGTAAGAGAATTGATGTAGTTTTGGTGGTCGCAACAAATATTGATTTGATTTAGTTTTTATCCATCTTTATAGAATTTTCTTTATTGAATTATCCAGTATATTTGAAAGAATCTGCGCTACAGATTTGTTTTTACATAAAAAAAGCCTTTTGCATAGTACCGTGTATCTGACGCTTTTCGGTACACTTGTAATGATGTAGTGCCAGGCAGTTCAGTGCGTGTGTAATGATTTGCTGTCAGGCTGATTGTTGATCACTGGGCAGAGTACTGGATTTCATGCTGTAATTGTATGAGTCATGCTGCCCTCCCCTGACACAAAACAAATACTCAACCCCACAATCAAGCAGAGAAGTAGCATGTTAAATATGTTAAATACTGAATGCCCACTGAAAAAACTGTGTTACTTTGTGGGTTGTGCAGTTGCTGAAATTAATTGATTTGAAAGGGAAAAAAACTCTGAAATTAAAGGGATCATTAAAACATGATCAGATATGTATTTCAGTTATCATGTTCAAACAGAAGTGACAAAAATACTGACTCCATGTATTTATGCTGTACCCTCTTGTTTCCCCACTGTCATCCTGCTTATGAAATTTTATAATTGTCGGGATTATGCCAATTCATGTTCCTTCTGATAACAAGGGCAGGACTCACAGAAATAGATTAATAAGAGAACCTATAAATCAACATAGCAATGCCAACTAACAACAGATGAAATGCAATATATAATTGGGGATTGACAAAAATACATGAAGTCTAATATACTTCCAACACATACATTTATAAACTGTAATCTGAATGGTGGGGTGTAGGTTTCTTTGCAGTGGCAGAGAAGTATGACCATACAAAAAGATGATAAATATTACACATACAGTACATGCAGAGATCAATATACATGCATTCGAAGCACTGCCCATGCCTGTACACAATCATGAATGAAATGGATTAATAGCCAGAACAGTTAGATGAAATGGCCCAGAGAACTATGAATAAAAGACAGTCCTTGTGAACAGCCATGAAAAACAGTGTAAGGCTGTCTATATCAGCCCAGATGTTGGCTTTCTGAAGAGTCCACCTAAATCCTCAATTATATACCACAGGGGAAAAAGCAAACAGGACACTGTACTACACATTTCTCCACATTGCAGTGCTATTACAGGTGAGCAGGAATCTCCTGTGGGAGTCCGCAGACATCATTTGGAGGAGGTAATGACTCTGGCCAGAACTGAACCCATAATGGCCAGCCTATGGGGCCTGGCCTGCTGGTGCTGTCTGTCTGCTGGAGAAATATCCTCTCTACTGGATGGAATTGGCCACAATTGGAGGGGGACAGAATGGCTGAATACAGAATTAATGAAGGACTCACATTTGCAACCAGGACTGAAAGGGGCCCAAAGTGTAAGTGGCAAACTGGTCCAGACTGTTTAAGACTAACATGGCCGACCGTGACGGAGAATAGCGCCTTTACCAGCTGTGCCACGTGGGAGCACCATTCAATTCCTGAGCATCTTTCTTTGAATTTCAGTTCACTTTCCATGGAGGACTTTTCTTTACTCAAAATAAAATAATTTTTTTGTTAGCTATAGCTAGTTAGCCACGTTAGCTACCCAGGCTATATGGTAGCCTTTCCTCTGTCTGCCTACCTTCACAATCAAAAATAAATTGCTAAAAATGATGTGTAGCGCTTGAACTGACGAGCTTCGACCGCCTCACATTGCCTTGAAGCTCATCAACACTGGGGACAACATGATTTCTCCTGATGACAGAAATGGACCATGATCACAATGATTGTAGGTCCCACACCGCAAGACGGCAGGCACAGATGCCTGAAAGGAACAGGGTGTGAATGAGGATGGATGAGGGCCACGGCACAGACACGGACAGGCTCTTACTGGCGTACTCATGGGGTGTGGTGGCACTGCGCCCCTCCGTTGAAGCTGTGCCTCAGGAGCTCCTGAAGAGTGGGGGAGGGAACCTCAAAACACGTGTTCCTGAACGGCGAAACGCACAACCATTACTCACTTAATATTCACCCTCAAAACACATCGTCTCTCTGAATAACAACAAGCCCAAGAGGTTCTGAAGGCAGTTCAATACGTGACACACAAAATTAAGTCCTGTGAAATGGCAAGAATCAGGCATTGGCAACAATGAAATTAAAATACAAAGTCAAGTGAAATATGGACCAAAAATTGGACAAACCGATTGATTTAAGGAAAAAGGAAGAATTTAATCTTACAAAAAATAAATGCGCCAATCCAAGTGCCATTTTGGGCAACCACATTTAGAGAACACACCAAACTGCTAGGGATGTGCTCAAATGCTGACCCTTCATGAGCTACACCCAAACCTCTGTACCAGCAGCAAATTGACATACCAGTCTCACCGGTTAACCAATGCTCAAAGCTCCACACCACACAATCCCCAGCAGATGCCCAAACATCCACATGTATCCTCCTGTGGAATGGCTTGGATAGTAACTGGAAGGGTAAACCTGCTGGTGAAACTATGCCATTGCTGGAAGTTGTACGGAGACCAGCAGAGGGCACTCTTTCCTCCCAACCAAATCAACCCTATGTTGATGCTCAGCACTGCAGCGATAGGGACGGCATGCTGTCGAGCAGGGGGGTAGGCAACCCTGGTCCTGGAGTGCCAGTGACGTTTCTGGTTTTTGTTCCATCTGAGCTCGATCACAAGAGATTGATGGATGAGATTTTCAGGCTGAATATTCTGAAAAGAGAAACGCTGAGTGCCTCCAGAACATGGTCTCCTCCATCCATTAAGACTGACGAACTAAAATCAATCCCTATATGTAGTTGAAGGTCTGACACTCCAGGAACATGCCTGTTCTCCCCTGCTGTAGAAGATGCCGTCTTTCACACAAAGTGCTGGGATTCACCCAAGATCTCATGCGGTGTGTGAGTCTCCTGGCAAAGTCCCTGGGTTCCCCTGAGCAGTTGGTTGTGGTTGAAGTGAGTTTCCTTATTACTTTAAATGACATTACAATCACTTGGTAGGATGTACAGTAGTGGAGACTAGTGTTACTCTCAGGAATACAGACATGTGGTATCACCAAGAAGGTGTGCAGGTCCATTCATATATTCAAAAGTGCAATGTTAACCAAACAAACAGTGATTTGCATTGTATCAAATGGTACCACTTCACTGTTAAAAGCTTGAAAAGATCTACATAAATGCAATCCATCATCAAATATAATACTATGATTTTAGAATATCTTGCATCCAGCAGATGCTCATAATGTATCTAAAAAGAATGGATAAAAAACCTAATCAAACCAGTCATACATATTTTTACACAACAATTGAGGAAGGATCATTTTTTCAAAGCACAATAATGATTTCACTGAATTATTCCAAATGTACTGTTACAAACACAACTGGCCTACAGCCAACAAGAGAAAACCATTGCATAGACATGGCTCTAAGGCTAAACTAAAGGCAATGACGTTATGTGCATTTGTGCTTTGCAAACTCCCTTCTAGGTGACACTATACAGCGGTTTTCAAATGCTCTGCTGTCTGCCTGTATAATCTACCCTGTGGCTGTAATCAGTTGTAGAATGCATGTTCTATTTCAATATTGTATATATGTGCCAGGAATGTGTATGAACATACCACGGAATAATTCCTTAAAGGGGAAACTGACCAATATGAGACAAACCTGAGAAAATGAGCCACGTTGCTGTTGAGTTTTCATTCTTTTTTTTTTTTTCTTTTTTTTTTTTTTTTTTACAGGAGTGGAATTTCTACAGTATGAATTCACTGTTAACGGCTGGATGAGTAATGGTTTTCAAATGGAAAGTGTGTGTTCGCCACAGTACAGAAACCATATTTCCCTATTAGGAAACACAGATTTACTTGCATCTTTTCTTGTGACCATGCAATTTTTCAAATACTTTTTTTATTGTCACACCTTATTTCACCATATTGTACAATTTAACAATATTTACAATCTCTTGCAAAGGTGACAATTATATATATATATCTGGGTTTGAATCCTGGTCAGCCGGGGCCTCTCTGTATGGAGTTTGCATGTTCTCCCTGTGATGATTGGAGAGTCTAAATTGCCCATAGGTATGAGTGAATGGTGTGTGTGCCCTGTGATGGACTGGCGACCTGTCCAGGGTGTATTCCTGCCTTTCGCCCAATGTATGCTGGGATAGGCTCCAGCCCCCCTGCGACCCTGTTCAGGATAAGCAGATTAAGATAATGGATGGATGGATGGATGGTTAATAATAATAATAATAATAATAATAATAATAATAATAATAATAATAAATGAAGAAGAGAAAACAAAACAGCCAGTAGTCCACACAGTCAAACACAGCCACCTATATGGTCAGAAATGAGGACATATAATGTTGCTTTTTATTTAAATATTAAATAATATTTTCAGAGCAGATCTATTTTGTCCAGTTTTTTTTACAATAAATTCAGAATGACAATTAATTTAACTGTTCCATAATTCAAATGTAATTCTACCTCATGGACATATGTCAGAATGACCCACAGTCTACCCTGAAATCCCTGTGCCACTGCCCCTTTGCAAAAGACCTTTAACCAGTAATAATTATACAAGACATTAATTAGAGAACTGAATTTGAATTGAAATGCTGATGTTTCTACCAAATGGCGCTATTCACCAACATCTTACTTTCAGTTTTCATTCAGTCCAATATACGCTTCTGGCAGCAGACAGCAAACAACTCTCTTTTAACCTCGTAATCTTTCCAGAATGTTCTTTCCGGGGAGCGTAGGGCAGTTCTCAGGAATGCGTATGGTTTTTCTTCTCCGGCTCAAGCTCGCTGTGAGCCGGTACAGAGCAGGATGCTTGGAGTTGGCGGTTTTCTGATCTCTCATTTGTCTGCAGTAGAGAACTATTCTCAGAGCCAGTTCAAGAATTTACAAGGCTGAAAATCCAGCCTCATTGAGACAAGAGGCAAATGCACCAAAGCACTGGTGTTTCCTCCAAGGGAGGTTATTTCCGAACAGTGACACATAAAATACAGAATAATTTATTTTAAAGGTGTACATTAGTGGAACTCTCAACTGAATGATTTAGCCTTAACACCACTTACAGCCATCTGTGAAATTAGTAATATAAATAAATGGTCTAAACAACTAAATCAATCTCCAGTTTTTTTTTCTTTATCTCTGATATATTATTTCAGTTTAGGCATTTAATAGATGCTGTTCCAGAGTCATACTGAATATTTATTGATGCATCTCGGGTTAAGTAGCTTTTTACAGGGTACCCATCAGCATCCCACCTGGGAACACCTTCTAAGTTTAACCCCAGTTTTCTAACCATTAAACATTTTCACCCAAAGACCCTGTTTTGTAAAGTATGAATGTTAAATAGCTCTATCCATCAAACAAATACGTGCGGTAGATATAAACTAGGCCAGGGCTCATTTGCCTAGATAGATAAAGGACACACAGTGAGATACTGACCATTTAACTACATTCTGCTCCACATTCCACAACAACCTATTTCTCTCTGTCGCTCTCACTCTCGCGCACTCTCTCTCTCTCTCTCTCTCTCGCTCTCTCTCTCTCTCTCACACACACACACACACACACACACACAAATTCTCTCTCTGTCGCTCTCAATAAATTGCCTTTATTGTGGTTTTTATTTTGTTATTTTGGTGAACATTGAATATTGGTATGGTTTAAAGAACATAGGTTGTTTGCCTCTGTAAATACCTTCTTTTGCAATGTTCAAATAAAGGGGACATAAAAACAGTCTCTCTCACAGACACACATGCACATTAGAATGACATTTGTTGATCCGAACATGTGTTTGGCATCTGCAGCACCCCTGCTGAGAAGCAGAACAGTTTCACATACTGTAGAAACATTGAGGTACTGTATAAGCACACACACACACACAATGTGTTGAACTTAACAAATAGTGCTCTGGTAACTGGCTGTAAAGCAGCACACTGTACAGTGCTATGACTGGACTTCATTTGATTACTCAGTACAGTAAATGAGGATCTGTAAAAACAGACTATAATGCATTTAAAATGGAACAATCATATTTCACCCTTATAGCATATGAGTGCAACAGTGTAATGTTCTGACTAATTCCATTCCATTTATAATCCCACTCACATGTCATCTGTGCTCTCATAACTGTGGTTTCAGCTGCTCTTGTGTATAGTGTACTCTCCTATAACTCTGACTGTGATTTAAGCAGCTGTCCGAAACAGTGACTGATCTCTGCTGCTCTCCTACAGTATAACTGTGACTGTGATTTCTGCTGCTCTCCTACAGTATAACTGTGACCATCAGTAGAGTAAGGCCTAGATACCTGTACTGATGAATGCAAGGGTTAGCTATGGTGATGGGATTACTTTCACATTCAGAGCTGGACAGCAGGAACCAGAGACAGATATGGCAGAGTTGCTGCTCCATTTTGACTTACAGTAATTGGACTCACCATAATAGGAGAGTAGCTGAAATCGCAATCAGGATTATATTAGTCCAATTACTGTGAGTCAAAATGGAGCAGCAACTCTGCCATATCTGTCTCTGGTTCCTGCTGTCCAGCTCTGAATGTGAAAGTAATCCCATCACCATAGCTAACCCTTGCATTCATCAGTACAGGTATCTAGGCCTTACTCTACTGAATTTTAAACTGCATATTAAGAATCTAACAAAACAACTCAGTCAAAAAAACAGAACTTTTCAAGAAAATGTGGCCTTATCTTACACCGTCAGCCTCACATACCTACCAAAACTCAATAAGCCTTTCTTGTATCACTTACTGATCTCTAACCACAAAAGATACCCAGGATCCCATTATTCAGTCTTTTAAATATTCAGTCTTTTTATATGCTTTCCTTTTCTTCATCCTTTTTATACTTTCATATTTCACTCTTTACTCTCTCCCTTGTATTTTTTGCTGTAACTCTTTTTTCCTTTTCTTATTGTCTTCCTTGTTCCTAATTCATATCTCCCTTTTCTTCACTCTGCAGGCAGGAACCCACTGAAAAACAGATTTTCTGAGTTGGGCCTAAGACTATGTTTGTTCTTTTAAGCATTGCTTTTATTCATGTGAAATAAATACATAAGTAAATACATTAGTAAAATAAATAAATTAATAAAAACTGGTTAACTTACAGTGAAATAAATAACATAAAAATGTAAAAAAATAAAAAGTAAATAAGAGCATTCGTTTCCCCTGGTTTCCTATGGGGAGGACTGGAAGTGAAGGGCGGGGTGGTTCTGGGTCTGTGACAGTATCATGTGTCCTTTCTGGAGAACTCCCGGGTGAATATAACGATCCGAGAGAATTCAGCGTAGGGGTACAGAATACTGGGCCCTGACTCCAAATGTAGCACTGCATTGCTGATGAGGTTATTCGCACGTCTCATCACAGGTAGAGACCGCCGTCTGGCCCAGTTCTGCAGCTGGACATCCACAGCACATGCAGTCCTCTGTATCTCAGTCTCCTTTTATATCGGCCACTTACATAAACGGCTATCGTGGGTTCAAATGTTTCATTCATATGAAAGGCAGTGACGCCACGTGACTTCCGGATTACTCAAGGAATGGCGGTTTCCTGGGGGGTTACTAGTATTCGGCTTTATTGCTGAACATTTGCTGCTCCTACTCGCTGTCAGAGCACAAAAATCTTTTCAAATTAGGGAATGTCTTCCATTAAAGATGTTTCTACTGTAACTGTATTTCACATGTAATGTAGACACCCTGAGACTTTGCCTCGGCACTGTGAAAACTATTCTGCTCACAGAGCACAGAGGCATTATCCTCACACACCTGCATTGTATTAGCGCACACTGGTTCTAAATGGTAGAAAATTAAACCTACTTTAACACCTGCGCCTGCAAATCCATGCAGAGAGACTTCTGTGTCCTTTGGTGAGGTGAACCACTTTATATGAGTCATCTGTTTCCGTAGCAGACAGACAGCGAATTCCACAGGTATCTCTTACCTACTCTGAGCCAAAAAACCTCCAATAAATTCACATTCTCACCCTCTGCACTTATCTCTCTCCCCTTCCACTGTCCTGTCACACGATACCGTGAAGCGACCAATGCTAATTCTACGTCCCTCTGGATACATTAACATAAGCTAATTACTCAATTTCATTTCTTCAAGTTCATTGCTTGTAAATACCAGAGGTGAAAAATCCAGCTTCAGAAAGTAAAAGTCCTCCCCAGTATTTTGTTCTAATCTCTGGGATTTGCTAATTAGCACAATTCTTCAGCCAGGAGGTAGAAAAAATTCTGAAGCTGGCTCAGTTCATCAGTGGAAGAAACACATGCCAGGACTTTAACTTTCTGACCCCTGGACTTTTCACCTCAGGTAAATCATTTAGTCAGCTATTGAGTTCAGCAGTTAAAAAAACTCCCAGAAATATTAGTTTTCCCACAACCAGCGAGGTCATAACTTCCTATTATAGAAAGAAAACTTCATTCTTTAACTTGAACTCTGAATATATAAATAATCTTATAAAAAAGTTGACACATGCAGTGATGTGCCTTGTTCTGTTACATTTTGAATAAAATACACATTTCCCACTTTGAGTGTCTTCAGCTTGGATTTCCCCAAAAAACTATTTTGTATTTTTTCTCTTCACAGTTTACTTAACCTGAATCCTAACCCAAACTCTAACCCTGACCATAATCTCTCCTGGACCATAAAACTAATGGGTTTCCTAACCTAACCCGAACCCAAGGAAAACCCTAGTGTGAACCTTAAAACCATTCTAGCCCTATGAGTGCTCTTTAACATCAGATTTTTCCATTTGAATAGATGGAAAACAACTGAAATATCATCACTTCAAACAAAATGTCTTTAGGAGTTATTTCTGAGAATGAATAACAATAAGATATAGATAAAAGGGCAGTGGCCCTCCTGGTGTGGGTAAACAGCATCTCTTTTTAAAAGACCAGGATGTAGGTTTTGCTGCTTCTCCAAACACTGTAGAGACCGGGGCACATTACTGAATGGGAAATCATCTTTGCCATTAAAAATGAGACAGGGAGCTACTTGCACAGCAGGGTACACCAAAACTCTGAAGGTATTTTGGTTTTGTGTTCTGTTTGGTCTGTGTGAAATCTTTTTTTCACAGTAGTGCCAGATTCTAGCTCCAATTTTAGAATCTGTTTTCAGAAATCTTATCAAAACAGAACTAAATAAAGAAATAATACATAAATTATGTGAAAATAGAGTCATGTAACCTGAGAAACAGCTGAATTAAGGATTTCAGTTGACGTTAAATAACCCCTGACAAACTATATACAGGATTAAAGGTGTGCTACAGAGAGACACCTGTCTCTTTCAAGGCATACACATATACATGTGTTGTACTAATTTACTTTTTTTGTGTCTTTTTATGTCCAGATGCACACATACCCCCCGCCCCCAGCCCCCAGTCCCCACCTCCTCATATTCATGCTGAACAGTAACAAATTATTTTCAACTATAGCATATGCAGTTAGTTCCGACCTTGCATTGTGATTGGCTGAGAGACATCCCAAGGAGTGGCAATATCTCACTGTAAGGCACTCCTTCTTGTGTATTATTGCATAAGTGAGCCACGGAATAAAATAATAAGGATATACTGTAACATATAGCATTGTTTCCCTGGCCTCGCCATACTGGTGCAGGTTCAAATCAATATTTGTTCTTAAGTTTGACCTTCAAATAAAGGCAAGGTTTTGTTTGATCTTGTGAGTAACTGTGTGTATTCTGTGTGCTGGCTTTCAGACTTATCACATGCTCTCCTGCATTTGAAAGCAGAAAGCTGGCAGTAAATCATTCTTATGGAGATTTATTTGTGGTGTCCCTCACAGGATCAGACCACAGAGCCCAATAGAGTTTAAACTACTTTCAATTAGCCTCCATTAACTTGTTAATATGTCTATTAATGGCCTGTTACCCATTCATCAACCCATTTGAGTCCTAACTGAAAGCACTTGGGAGTGACAGAAGATGAATTGTTAGAGTCTAGAGGAAAGTAATACTGAGAGGACCAACAATGTATAGAGTGTGTTTTTGGGGTTTTGTCATGTTTTTTTGGGTCCTGATATCCTGTTACCCACAATTAGGAAGATCACCAATTAGTCAACAATTAGTCCAAAATAATTCATTTTTTGGGTTCAACCAATGCAATTGCTAAAACGATCTGTGATTACTGATTCAGATCTCTCTCTCAGGCACATGTCAATAATATCACAAGAGTGGCAGTCTTTCACCACAGGATCATTTCTAAATTGAAAAGATGTCCCTGCAGCATGCAGAAAAACATAAATGCCTTTATAACCTCTCGGTTGGATTACTTCAATGCTTTATTATCATGTACTAATTCAGCCGTGAAATGCCCCCAGCTTGAACAGAACATGTCTGCTCAGGTACTTACAAGAACCGTAGACATATGAGCATATCAGACTGGTCCTAGCATCTATTCAATGTTTGCCCATTGAATTGCCAGAAGAATTGACTACAAGATTCTACTCTGAACGTATTGAAGACTTCAACTGGTCTGGCATGGCAAAACAATGGTCTCAATGATCAAATAGAGGTCATGAGCAGAACTGAACTGAGAGACTGAACTAGTAATGAGGTAATAACCGCAGTATTATAACGGAGGTATCTCTTCTGCTTGTAGTTAAATACAGTAAAATCCTTTCTCTAGTGCTAAAATGAAATATCTCCAGTCTTCTGCTGCTTGGTTAGTGGTTTTACAGGCTGCCGGTACCTTACCCGCCAGAGGAAGAACAGATGGAAGTGCGCTAGAGGATCATTACAACCTTCTGTTTCACCGTTTCTGTGTACTGTACTGTGCTGTGAAGTATTTTACTGTGTGATTGTTCTGTGTGATTGTTCTGTGTGATTGTTCTGTGTGATTGCTGTGTGATTGTTCTGTGTGATTGCTCCTGCCGGTTATACATTTACAGCGCTCACTTGGATAAAACATCTGCCACAGCGCTTACCAAATCAGCCCTTATGTTCAAACCAAACTCAAATCAGCCCTTATGTTCAAACCGAACTCAAATTAATTCAAATTAATTGGCACAGTCATAAGAAATAATGACCCGCTGCCACTAGAGAGAGAGAAAAAGAGGGAGAGAGAGAGATAGTATAATACTAGAGATAGTAAATAATGAGCTTTCATTTATTTCATTACTTCAGCCACGGGCTTTTGCTGCTGAGGGGGGCTCTCAATAAAAACGTTAACATGTCCTACCCCACCGTAAAAACTGGCAAACGTTGACTTGCATGAGGGGAAGTCAGGTCAGCACGCAAGCCCCCGTAAGTACAGTTCTGCTTTCATTTGTCCTTTCGTGAAGTAGAGGGTAATAAGAACAAAGCCAGGTCAAAAGCACAGTCAAGTCCGCATCAATAAGAGCGCCAGCCGCCTCGTAACCCCGATGAAATGATTTGAGGGAAGGAGAAGGCAGGGGCTCACCCAGGGGAACATCTCTGCATAATTTGTCATTTAATTTCTCTCTGATTCGCTAGGAGCTGATCCCCATGGTTCCACTTCTGAAGAGTGGTGAGATGAGATATGGGGCGATAACCCCATGTAGTCCCAGGCACTCCAGTGTAAATAAATCCAGTACAAGAGAGGGCACGGCTCTGAACATCTGCAGCAGGTACAACTGTAACGGCACGTCAATTCATCTCAGGCATTTGTTACTTATTAATTTAGCTTAAAGTGAGTATGTGCTGTTTATTAACCAGGGACTTCTGCTCGTTTTTTGGGGGGATTAGGATGTAAATGACAGGTGGCCTTTTTTAGCACAAAATCCCAGACAGTTTTATACAGTGTACTTTATGCAGATTCACACAGCTGGAAATAACTAGATACATGTCCTTTATACATGTATTTTCTATATATTTGCCTTACACTGCTCTTTTATCTATATCTTATTGTTATTCATTCTCAGAAATAACTCCTAAAGACATTTTGTTTGAAGTAATACAGGGTTCTCACCACTATTTTGGTGACCTCAATTCCACCTGATTTTGATATTGATTTGTTTACAGAAGCAATTCTTGGAAGTATTTTGCAATGCATTTGTGTTTTGTGCCTGAAGAATGAATAGAAGAGGTAACGGGTGGGCTCACAAGATGCCTGAGGCAGAACATGGTACACATTTGGACTGGGCTGTTGGTATCTGGCAGAGAAAACATTGTGATGTCACCTAAATCTTCCCCTTTTGAGGCTAATTCAGCCCAGCACACTGATTTATTCAAAGATTATTGTGACAGGAGCACCATAGACCTGAGGTTTCATGGAGGTCAGGCTAGCGCACAAAAGTTACTGTAACTGGCTACTTACTGAAATCTAGAAATAATATAATGCAAATGCACTATACTGTCAGGTTCTGTGTTTTTTCTGTATCTGTTTTTTGTCTTAACATTTTCGTTCCTTGTTACACTCTGTGCTCACCGTAGTCTGCCTGTCAGTTCATTCACTCTCATTCATTCGTTTCACCTGTTGTCCATCTAGTGTCTTAGCCTCCCACTCCTTATTTGTATTTCCTTCCTGTCATTCTGTCATCTCTCTCACTTGATTGTCTGTTAATCAGTGTTCTGTTTAAACCTGTCCTTTTCAGTTTCTTGATGCTAGTTCATCTTTCTGTGATTCTGTTCCCTACTCCGGTTCTAGCTTCCTCTTCCCTGTGCCCATGCCCCAGGTATTTTCTGTCTGGTTCTGCTCTGTTTTGGTCTGTCTCCTTGGCTTTTTAACTCTGCCTGTCTTACGATTACACTCTGCCTGCCCCGCATGTACTGGTCTTCCTGGATTACGACCATTGCCTGATTTTGGATTATGTTCTGGATCTGCCCTCTGTCATTAAGGCCTGCCTTCGTCAAATGATCCCAGAGTCTCCTCTTGATTCTCTCTGCCCGGTTCCTGACACTATACCTGGACACATTTCACAGGCACAGGCAAAAATGCAGTGTGCACAAGGCGTTAGAAAAAGCTGTGTGCTGAAAAATGCTAAACACAAACAGACTGGCAGCAGTATAAAACTAGAAAATGGGGTAATAAACATGACTGATCCAGACTATCTGAGGTTACTAGAGGCCCCCAGGAGGCACTTAAAGGCCTGTATTCAATCAACATTTGTCCTTAATATTGACTTACAAGTAACTGAATGCATTACAAAACTAAATCACCAAGCTCAGTTGGGTGAGCTTTATTGATTGTGGAACTGACAAAACAATGTTTGTGAAGGAAACAAGAATTATTGCTTTTAATTTGTGGTTAAATTTAATGACAAATGTTGATTGAATCGGAGGGTCCAGAGTCTAAATATCAGTATGTCCCAATGAATCAGGAAAACAAGCATTGCTGAATAGGACAGAATACATCTCTTTGTATTACCTATAGAATAAAATGTAATCATACAAATCAAACATATTAGCCCTACAATAGAATAATATTTTGTTTCCTGGTGTCAGATATTTCTTCAGTATTTAGAGACACGTGTGGTTTGGAGTAGCATGTCCTTCTGTGGCTCCTTCCTGCTGGCTTGGAGGGTGCTTACTAGTGTTGTAGTGACCAAGTTTCTGATGCCTCTAGCACCCGCGTCGATGAAACTCCTGCTGATGTACTACCGTGCTGGCTTTCATTCCAGCCATTACTCAAACCCTTGAACTATAAACAAGCTGCTAATTGCTCTAAATTAGACGTGCCCATTGATCATTGAATGTCTTTCGATCATTAATCCTGTACCAGTGTCATTTTAGGAGTTGCTATGCATGCCATAAAACACACCTCAATAGATGTTAAAATAACAATTAACAACTAGGTATTGTCAGGTCAACTAATAGTTTCATTTTCTTGTATTTGTTTTATGGTAAATTGTATCCCTTTATGAAGAGATCATATTATCATACATTAATTTATAGACTGACAAGTCTCGGGTTCCTCTTGACATTTCTCACCACTGTTTGACTGAGTTTTTCTCCTCGTGTGTTTGCTATTTGGGTGTTCAGGCCTGGTGTTTGCCCTTTTGCCTTTCTGTTACTTTGTAAAGCATCGTAGAGACAGTCCTCTGTAAAAAGCCCTATACAAATAAAAAATTGGAAGTTAAATCGGCAGGGCCCTAAGTTCTGAAAGTGTGGACACATCGGCACCGACACCGAACCTTCTGTGGAAAATTAAGCGTTCAATGACAGAGAAAATGACATGTTCAAGAATACAGTGTATGGAAGACCTTAAACAAATACATTTTTCATCAACAAAGAGACTGGATGGTGGCTACATACAAAAGCCAGATGGTCTGGGTCCCCCAGGACTAAATTTCAGAAAACCACACAGAGGGGTCTGAGGATCCCACACATAGAGTGCACTCCAAGACAGAGGTTGAGAACCACAACAGACAGTGCAGGCACACGTTTGCTGTAGACCTGTGGGTAACTCTTTATAATATGGTTACATTAATTGTAATGTAGTTACATGTAGTTATTAACTACGTAACTACTGAGAAATCTGTACAGCTCTGTTAATGTATTTGTACATTATTAATTAATGTGAACATCTAGGACGCGGTGGCCTGTAGTGTAGTGGTTAAGGTGAATGACTGGGACACGCAAGGTCGGTGGTTCTAATCCCGGTGTAGCCACAATAAGATCCGCACAGCCGTTGGGCCCTTGACCCTGCATTGCTCCAGGGGAGGATTGTCTCCTGCTTAGTCTAATCAACTGCATGTCACTCTGGATAAGAGCGTCTACCAAATGCCAATAATGTAATCTAATGTAATGTAATCTACATTAGTTAATGCCAATTCATATTGGAATGAAAATAAAATCAGTTAATGTATTTGTTCATGGTCAAATAATTTAATCCTAAGGGTTTTTAATGTATAAATATTCTGGCAGCTAATACATTAGTTAGTAGTTAACAAATAAATACATACATAACTAAGGGAAAGTGTAAACATATTAATGTATGTTTACACCATTAATTCATTGTTAACAACTACATTAGTTAATGCCAAATTGTGAGCCTTATTGTGAAGTGTGATTATTTGTGTGGAACCATGTCAGTTCTCTCTTTACTTCACCCCAATGTCAAGTAAGCCCTACTGCTGCACACACAGAGAAGCTTAACAAGGTTTACACAAATTCAGTTTTACAACTACTTAAAATAGCTCAGTTATTGCAACTGACAACCATGGTAAACCATATCCAGCTGAATCAACAGACAAATCAATCTTATCACATCTTATCAGAATTCTTATCTTATCAGAACACAGAGTTACATTTGGGCTCAGTAGAGAATGGGATATATATTTATGAAGCATAATATTATGAAGGGTCAAACCGAAAAAGAAAAAACAATAGCCCTCAGGCTCTTGTGTTTCATTAATTTCTGAATATTCCCAAGAGGCTTCCACTATAATAAGATTGTGCTAGATGGTATCTGTCTACTTATTCTTACGTTCCCCATTTATGAACTATATTAAACCTACGCTCTGCACTAATTTCCCCCATATGTCTAAACAGATCTTTATACAACACAGCCTTCTTCTATATTTTAAAGGCATTTGGAAAAAGCCAGATGTGCTCAGAATAAAGTTTGTTTTTCTTGAAGAAAATAAATAAATAAAGTCATTCTCATATGAGCCTTGAGTCTGTAATGAAGTTTTCATGGACAGCACTCTGCGTTATGTTCCCATGATGTTGGACGAGATATCTGAAGTAGCTGTTTGTTTTCTGAACTAGTACACTGAAGTGGGAACAGAGATCTTCCAAGGACCATAGACCCTTATCTATAACTTCCAGACTTTGTATGACCAATGTTTGAAACAGACCAATACTAAAATATAGTATATGTAAATGCACACATCACTGAGTGTTCCTGAACTGGATCCACAAGACCAGAACGGCTGCTCGTTTTCAATAAATCAATAAATCATGAGAACTAATGATGGGTTTGAAACTGGAGCACTATGAGAAATTCACTCATCTACCATAGTAACCACAGTACATTCTCTTCAACAAAAATAGAAAGTATGTCAGACCTTATTTCTGCTTTAGTCTGACACACAAAACACACAAAATACCCACCCGACCGGTCATAGCCTTTCTGCTACTTGAGAAACACACACATATAGTTCTCAACTGGTTTACTAGTACCATACCTGCCTGGCCCAGCGCATACTGTGTGGCAAGGTGCATGGATATTGGATATACCATGCTTGTACAGTGAAATAGCGATTTCATTAATACTGATTTTCAAGGCGTATCAAAAATGCTTTTGCGTTCAACTGTCATAATAGGCTTGGTTGCCAAGTAGTTCAGTGGCGCCACCCAGTGGTTCAAAATGGTGGCGATGCCTCAGCCGCATTCAGGTTAATCTCATTAACCTCTCTGACTTAGCCCTCTGTGTTTGATGGAGGTTGATACAGACCTCCTCAAACTGTCCAATCTAACTTGCCCACTGACGCCACCCACAAACGTGTTGGTAATATAATTTGTGTGGAGGGATGGTTTGGCATTTTGAAGGAGCGGGGCAGAGGCATGATCAAAGGCTCTTAATTCCCTTTTATGTCATGAAGATCGCTTGTGGAAACCTCCATACGTACACATAAGGCTCTTGTGTGTACAGGATAAAGGCAGCTTTGTCGCAGCATCTGGTGTGCATTTGTATAGCACTTAAGTGCAATGTCATATACAATTATTTCCAAACGCATTTATTTGGAATTAGGAACTCTTTATTCTCAAATTCCTGTTATCTCCTAGTACTTTTGCTAGCGTGGGGCAGATATTTGTGTGAACACAACATTAAAAATGATGTCTCAAACTGGCTATTGGGTAATATTTCAGTACATTATTTTGAGAGTGTGCTGAACAAGTTTCAAAATTATAGTATATCATTCAATAAAAATAAGAATCATTTGAGCCTCAAGCCACGGTAATGCTGTCAGTTATGCAGTAGATTCTACAAGAATGGTTTCACTTGAATATTTTTTCCATTGAGTTCAAGAGGAAGGAATTCTTCAGGAGAAACAATTACTGTAGTATCGACTGCATATCTAACAGCAGCATGATGGTTGGAGGCTTTGATACCTTGGACCCTTGATGACCTAAAGCCATTCAGCCAACATATGTGTTCCATAATGTATCCATATAATTTACAGCTGAATCTAGTCCCACCCCATTCCCATTAAGATCCATTCAAATGCGCTGATACTCTGATGTTGATGGGTCACAGACATCAGGAATCATGGCATGAAAAGGATACAACCAAATAGAAAACATGACACTTACCTCACATTGTTACAACTGGGTTGTAAAGAGCAAGTTGCAGGGGAAATGGGGGGGGGGGGGGGGCGACTACATATACATATACAAACGGTTGGAATTACTACATGGTGAAACCAAAATGTATAAAAAATACCCTTTAATAAAAGCTCTGAGTCTGTGCTTTGACTATATGTGAATTGTTTGATTACAAACAGAGAAAATAAAATATTAAATCAGAAAAAGACAAGGTGACCCCAAACCTTTGAACAGTAATGTATGTGTCTGTTTTTGCATGAAATATTCATGATTAGATCTTCCCCTAATTGTTATTTGTGTTGCTCAAGAGTGATTACTAGGAGCCGGACTGATGTCTGCTGATGACAAATTCCTGGCATGCTAATAAACCACTGATCAGTTTCTGCTTCTTGAGAAATCTTGCACTTGTAGCTCCATTTGGAGGTAGCCAACATGATCTGGTGGTGAATCATTAAAACCCATTTACCAGTAAACTCAAACCTGGCTAAAACTAGCTGGAACCTATCAAATTGCAGGATCTCCCAAAAACTATAACCACTGAATCCACCAACATTAAAAATTCTCAGTCCATACCATTGAACCTGAAACATAACTTCTGAAAATAACTTAAGGGGTGCGACAAAAGGACTGAAACAATACAATAGAAATGGACTGAAATGAAATGAAATAAGGTGCCCGAAATGACTGATCCAAAATGGTAGCTCATGCAGTTAAGAAAAACACTGGAGATGGGTGATCTGGACTGTATCCTTCTAGGTAGTATACTGGAGATGAACATATGCCTGTTCTATGGAATAGCTTTCTTTGGGTAATTGTGTCATCTGGAAAGACAAGGAGGCAAAGCACTCTTTACAGATGGCGCTAATAACCATATAGCCTCCTCAAACACTTTCAGTCTCTGAAAATCTATGTAATTACACAGTCACTGGTGGATCTCAATCTTCTCCTTGAGGACAATAATTACATCCTTATCTAGCACTTGTGAGTGTGGACATATGGGATGTATTATGTATTAATCTCTACAGTTCTCAAACTTCAACCGTTACCTCCATTTGCACCTAGAGTATTAAGTATAAAAACACTTCATAAATGGCTCACTTTCTCTAACCCTTTTGAATGATTTTCTGAAGTCAAATGAAAGCATAAAAGAGAGAGCCAGTCCAAGACTTTCAACCCAAAAGGTACTGAGTGCGTGGAAGGAGAATACACTGGAGTAATATTGATGGATTCCTGGAAATGTCTTGAGGAAGCTTTTAATGAAATGTGCAGTAGGATGTGTGCATATACATCCCCTGCCCTGCAATCTTAAAGTAGAACACCAGCCATAAAAATGATATATTTTTTGAAAAACCTGTTGCATGTTAAAATGATGGCTATAATTATCAATAACGGCCCTGGGCTTGGTATTGCCCATTCTGAATCTGAATGCTGACATCATCAGTATTACGAAACTGCTCACTTGTGGAAATGTGAATAAGATACCAATGCCATCTGTTATCTATGAATTCTTAGGTCCTGACACACTTTTGGAAAGCAAAAATTGGCAAGAAAATGAACTGCAATTCAGTAAATATCATTGGAAATTTCACTCTTCTGTGGATGCAATTCATGAAATATCATTGGAGACTTCCGTGAGTGCAATTCAGGAAAACACAGCACATGATACTGTGAATTCAATTAATTAATTGATGTCAAGGCTTGAGTCAAGACTGGGTAGTTGTGCCCAAGTCCAGGCCAAGTCAATGGTGAAAAGCAATTTGATTCCAATTCAAGACCATGACATTGTGTTTTTAAAATGATAACTCCATAGTGGCCATATGTGATATTGCCATATTGCATTTATTATTGTAGTGTAGCTTAAGCTGGAGGCTCCATAAAGTTGTTGTCCTAATGATAGTTTGACTACACTAACATTTATTTTTTAATTTTTTTATGTATCTTCATTGCAAGGTCTTTGCATTACAGTCAATCCTTGAATGATATGTCAATATATTTGAATAATAATGCAACACTGAAAACGATTTACGTCATTACGTCAAAACACCCTTCCAATGGTCAACAAACTGACATTCTGAAAAGTTGATGCCTAAACAATATGCACACTTTGAAGCAAAAGAGGATTTCTCAAGTGACGTGTAACATTTAGGACATTGCAGATCATGTTTTCATGGCCTTTGCTTCTGCTATGCTGGGAACTTCAATCATGATGTGAAGGCTGGCCAGCCTTTAAGGAGAATATTTTACTACTCAATAAACACTCAATAACAGACTTCATCAGACCTTCCCAAGAATCAGCCACTGTGCGATCCCAAGACAATGGCCATAACCAACAGAGCACAGCCACTCATACATTAGGCTTACAAGACTGGAAATACAAGCTTCTACTGGAAGTTCACTTTGGGTTCATAAGATCGACCTTTATCAAAAATTAGATGGATTTGTTTACCGGAAATAATGAAAACGGTCAAAACAAAGGCAATTTAACATGCTTTTGGAAGCGAACTAGTGGAGCTTGTGTAGTCACCCAGAAAATAAGAGTTGGAAGGATTAACTGTATCCTGGTTTATCAACAACAGTTTGAGCAAGAAAGTTTTAAAATGTCAAATGCATTTAAATGTATTTAAAGAATACAGATGGCCACATACAGTATACATAATATCACACATTTAAACTGATTATAAATCAGATCTGTATTCATCAAATGCATTTAATGGCATGCACAGTGTATTAAATGTATTACCCTTTTGGTGTTGGAGAACAGTAGTGTCAGCAGAAATTTGAATTATATAACTTGAATTTGTATTGCAGTAATTTAATTTGTTCAAACCAAACTATTGTATTTAAAAATGTTATTTGAATGGCATAACTTTCAACTTTTTCAACTTGGAATTTAATTCAACCTTCTTTCCATGAAATTTTCACTTTTCAGTTTGTTAACTGACACATTTAAGTTCAATACTGTAACATGCTCCTCGATACATAGATTTAACAAACATGCAAAGATTCAGTCAAACCTCAGCTGACACCTCACGTTTATGACATGTGCAAAGCGGGAAGTTTGCAAAAACAAACTGGAAGTCTGATTGTGGCTTATTGTATCGAGCTTAAGAGCCTCATGTGGCCGACCTGCCAGTCCACTCTCGGCTCATCTACCGCACAGCTCTGTTACTGGATATGCTCCGCACGCCACCACAATACCAAAAGCAGAGAGAAAAACATGAGCGCTAACTGCTGTTCACAATTTCACCGAAAGCTTACTCATCTGCTTTTTCTACACATGGCTCTAGTTATATTGAATGGCAGAAATAATGCATGTAATGCTTTGATGCTCTATTAGACTCTACTTTGATATACTGCTATATTAATAAGGCCTTAGAGGAAATCATGGAATTCCATTGTTTCTGTATTTGTTTTGTCCTCCAGGCTGTGTGATTTCCTTCAGTGAGTCCTCACAGAGCTACCCCCATACAGTGGTGCCGTGACAATGATAATACAGCCGATACCTATCGCTGGGCTGAGGCCGCAGCAGATGGGGTGGGGATGTAGTAATGCTGTGGGGTTCAGAGACGGCAGTTAGCATGTGATTGGCCACTACAGAAAGCGACCTCACCCCCTCGAGAAACAATAAGAGCCTGGTTAGTTCAACTGGCCGATGGACCCTGGTCCTTAGCTCAGCAGGCCATTTCAATGTGTGGACCAACTTGTGAAGACCATGGGTCAAAATCTACATCTACATCTCAAATCTGTTTCCTACAAGGGGCCCAACTCTAATGTTATGGTGTCATTCATTTTATCTTAATTTTATTGCTTAATTTTATCATTAGAAAATTCATGTTTTCTGGATAGCATTTTATGACATGTATGCCTGGAAACATTCTTTTTGAAACAGATGAAAAACTCAAATATATTTCTGGAGGGAATGAATTTGGGCACCACAAGCAAGTCTTCATCGAACCCTGTCACCATACAGGAAAGCGGTGATAGTCTTGTCTAGAGAATAGCCTCACTTCATTGCCTTTTCATGTGCAAACTGCATGGAGTATGAGTCATTTCACTCGCTTTGCACATGAGTCACTCACAGCTGAGTGAATCCACTGCAGGTGTGACCCCCAAAGTACTGAAAAACGCATCTAGAAAATGTCAGGCATATTAAACAAGATTACACTTTCACAAAGCCAGAAAGAACAAATCTCATCCCAAGCCATCATCTCCATCAAAAAACAAAAACAAAAACAAAAAATGGTCATTGCTTCAAGAGATAAAAATAAAAATATATATGGAGCTCAAATCTGACTGAGTGCAACAGTGCTGCAGAAACCTAGCATCCAGTTGGCAGATTTTTTCAAACTGTTTAAGCCATGTCTGGTTGGCTTGGCAACTAACTGCCTTATGGCCAGGGTGGAATAGCTTAATTCTGACCCAGGGAATTTCTCATATGAAGAAAAGGCACACAAATTGTAAAGGCTGATAAATCAAAAAGCACATCATTTATAAATAAGTATAAATATCACAATTCAGTTTCATTTTTATAATCTGTAGATGGCATAGCATAAAATGGCTGTTTGTCCACTTCAAGATATTGAAAATCACAATTTCCAAACAGGATCTTCCATTTCAACAAAAATATGATCTTAACTGAGGCAAGAGCTAATTTATAAGCTGCATAAATCTCTATATCCTGTCAAAATCTTACAGTTTGCCTTTTGTGACCGGAAGTGTTTAACGGACTGAATTTGTCTCAAATTAAATTTCCATCTAATTTCCTGTTTGCCGTGAAGTCTACACATGTTAACAGCCGTTTTTTGTATGCACCATGGAGAACATGGCACACCTGCGCTGTCGGTGGTTAGACGGCAGACATGTGGCTGGTTTGAAGATGAGTCCTGACATTCAGACAGGCGCGGTCCCAGGAGGTACAGCCGAACTTTGATCACTGTGTCGCTCCGAGATAACATGTGCCCAAAGGCCAAGCAATCAAAAGCAGCTGGTGTTTCACCAAGCCAGTTAGCATGCAGAAGGTATTTCTCATTAAAAGGTTAGGTTTGCTTGAGCGGATGATGATTTATACGGGATATAAGGAACAAGTGGTGGATAAGGACTGAGAGAAGTAAAACCGGGCAAAATATCGCTCCTACATGACAAGATTGGTCGTACAATGCGTGCCCTCTGCTTTAAAGTTGTTGCAAAAATGTGAATCCCAAACTGGCCGTCATTAACAACCGTTACCTACCTGAAAATGTAGACTTTGAATTGACTGCTTCAATTGAAAGGCACAAATTGGGCACTGAAACTTCAAAGTCAACAGTGCCCTTGTGGCCCCACTAGGCCCTGACACTAAATATCTTTGTGTTCTGGTGCCTCCCCTAAGGTAATAAACCTTCCAGCGGAGGACACGCCATGCCACGTGAGAGTTGTGTGCATTGATAAGGGATGCACACAATGGCATTGTTCTTTTAATTGTCTAAGGAATTCCTCTGGGGTCTTGGGGAATGGAGAGAGAGAGAAACATGTGAGGGTCATATACCAGGTCACCCAAAATAAGCTACTTTGTACATAACATGATGTAGAACAGCCTATATATGAAGAGTTTCATAGCAAAACGTGATAAACGGCAAATCTGAAACAACATTCGATAACATTGTCAACATATCTGATTGATGGCGTGATCAGGGTCCAGATATATTACAATGACATCCCACAGTCACAGGTGCATGAATACAGTGTTTTTTTTACAAACCACGATAAATGCCACATCCGTTTTACTTCATTTTGCATATCCGCGCAGCCAAATCAAGCAAATAATGAACAATTTGGACAGTTTCAAGGATAGGGTGGTGTTGTCACCACTGCCAAGAAAGTGAGGAAAGTTGATAGAATGCAATGAACAAGAAACAAGAAAAACTGAAGAAACTGCAGTTCTCCGCGGCAGGCAAGACTTACTGACCAATTGACTGAAGCTGATTTGGCTATTATCATAACAACATTTATGAAAACCCCAATAAGATCATTCAGGATCAGTTTATGTTGATGTGAATGTTATGTGATGTTCAAGCGCAGACTGAAGACCCATCTCTTCAGGCTACACCTTTCCCTCCCCAACTCACCACCATTATTAGCCTTAGACTGTAATGGCACTTATGTATAGATTGTATAGATATTGTTACTTGCATAGGTATTGTTGTTTTTTATTGGCTGTTGTATTGTTGTATGCTAGCTGCCAACTGTGGTATGCTAGTTTGAAAGTTGATTGTACTCTTCAAGGGTTCTGATTTTCTGTATGTTTACACGAGGACTGTACTGTCCTCTCAGGTCCTCTTTGCACTTGTTCTTGTGTTTGATTTGCACTTTGTTGTACGTCACTCTGGATAAGAGCGTCTGCTAAATGCCATGTAATGTAATGTAATGTAATGTAATTTGTAATCATCCCAAACAACGTCAAATTCCTGTCAAAGATGAAGCAGCGAGGAAGAGCAGAACCTTCCATGTGAAGTATTCACTGTAGAGAGAAAATCACAGAGGAAGAAAATATGCAAAGCAATCTTTATCAAGGCTCTTGGTGAGATTTAAAAAAGATTTTAAAAGCATCTAGCTTAAAATTCCCAGCTTATCTGATTGTCCTTATAATAGGACCTTGATAAATAAAGGTGTTTGAAAAGTAAGTCAGTTAATTAGTTTCATTGTATGTGTCGATTCCTAGCATTTTCCTATAGAGTTTAGCCCAAAAAATAATTTATTTAAATCTTTTTCCCAGAAAATCCACAAAAATATATTTTATTTGAAACTGATATATTATTTGAAATAGTTAAAAATACAATGTATAGCACATTTATGACATGTACCATTTTAGCCCATTTACTAGTAAGCACATTTTGTATTTTTCTCAAAGCACCCAAAATTAATATATAGTGATTTGCAGTGAAACCTATAAATGAAATAACCGGCATCACAAGATATTCTGAAAGTAGGTATCAAACAGAATAAAAACAATTTCAACTCAGTTTTCAAAACACAAAACACATTTCCATCAGGTCCCATCTTAGGCTGTCATAACAAGCCTCAGTTAAACACATTGTTCACACATCTTGCAACGTGTTTGTATAATCTATGCTACGTATGTTTAATCAAAAGCTTTTATTTACTCATAAATCAGTAAGAAACTTTGACCTCATGCCAACTGTTATCAACATTATTAAGTCTTTCTTAATATCTAATGTAAGCTGGGATTTGGAGGAATTATACATCATTCAATGAACTGGCTGTGAATGTTTACCAGAAGTAAATCATGCTGCAAGTCTGACAGTATGTGGCAATGAGCAGAATTAATGCATTGCCTCCACTCAAGTTCATTTCAAGCCTGTTGGCTTAGGTGGTAATGTGATTGCTATATTGCTTCTGGCACAGCCCTTGGTCAAGACCAGCTGCTGAGCTGGGAATCGGACACAGTGACCCAACCAACTGTCAACTTAGTGCGACCCCTTCACAAACATTGAGTGGCTTCCTCTACCAGCCTGCATCAGAGACATTTCTTGGAACTGTGTAAACATCCTCGCCCAGTACAATTATTAACCCGCTCCAATTACTCATCTTGGGTTTTATAGCTGACAGTAAACACATTTCAGATAATCTAATAAAAGTGGAGATACTACTGCCTACACCACACAGAGAGAAAAAAGAAAAAAAAGAAAAAAAGAAAAAGAGTTCCAGAACCTTCCGTGTGTTTGTCAGTGCTGCAGCCTCTGCATTTCATCTCAACCATACAACAATTCTCTGAATTCTTGAGTACAAAGGTTAGTGGAGAACTTCACACAGAAACAAAATAAGGTATAACTCTCCTCAGTGTCTCAGCATGATCAATGGGCAAAAACGAGGACATATGAAATATATATTTTTCCTCTTCTTAATATTATGAACAATTATATAGCATTTAATTCCATATGAATAATTTCTCTAATTATTCACACATGATTATCTGGTGTTGCACAGCACCCTCGTACTCAGGGACAGAGAGAGAAAGGGAGAACGCAAAACAATGAAGCACAAGAGGGCACAAGGGGAGAGAGAGAGAAGAAAAGAAGAAGAGGATGGATTGAGGTTTGAGAAGGAAATGATAAACAATAAGAATATTCAGAAGAAGGAGAAGATGATGACGAAGCCGAGGAGACCACAGTTTTATACCCGCGTGATTAAAGACGTGATTTAAAACGTGTTGCCAGCCTCAGGTATTAAGTACTGGACTGATTCATAAACCAGGAACTAATGATAGTACCATTCCTCCCAGGCTGGTCTACTGAACAAAACAACGAGACGGTGAAAGAAGGGAGCATCTGGATTAAAGAAAGAAAGGGGGAGGAGAAAGAAGGAGAGAGAGATAGAAGGAGAGAGGGCGTGAGAAGGGGACGCCAGAGCAGGACTACCGCATGCGAGGAGAGGAAGAACGGACGGGAAATTACCGGATGCAGTAATTCATTTATCCAATCTACATTTCATTTACCCAACACAAACATTTAATAATGAGTCAAAAGTTAATGAACTTGTTGATCACATTTAGGCCATACAAAGTCTCACACCGACTCATATTTCTGAATGACAATACAGTAGGCTTTTACTGACTGGGCTGCTCTGATACCTACTGATTTCGCTTTCTAATCTCTTCTTGATGGTGTTACACTTCAAATACTCTCACAATGAGAAGGATGCATTTTCAATATAGGCTTTCTAATTGAGTGCCCATATGCATATCTTGTGGCTCGAAATGACCAATTATTCAAAAAGTTTTTGTATAGTCCAACTTTCAACAGGGAACAGCTTTGCACTGGATGTTTTCAGAGGGAATTCAAAACAAATGAGCAGAAAACTCACCAACTGTCTCTGTATGAAGCTCATCTGTGCACAAATTTGAGAGAACTCTTTACCTTTTGCTACCTATTTCTGGTTGCCAGACCATCAGGAATGTTCATAAAGATATTACATTTCCTTAATCACACTCACTTAAAAAATCAACAAAAACATTGAACTACCGAGGTACCGAAGCGTTTGCATATCAATGTATGTAATCTCAGCAATATGTCCATATTTTCTAAATATATTTTACAGAAAATACCAGATGAAAACATTTACAGCTCATTGCTGATAAAAAAGCTATTTCTTATGATGAGCCAATTTTGATAGTGATCTGGTACGTTTTCATTTGATGAAGATACTAATCTGCGCAAACCACCCCTCTTCATAAACCACTCAACTTCTAAACCCACTCGTCTTCATAACCCAAACCTCACAATAACACTCAGAAATGAGTGTGACTTAAACTAAATCTGATAACCGTGGCACTGTTCTTGCGATGTATATTAATACACGCCATTTCCCTTCATCTGTAAGTACTAGCATTAACATTTGCGCACTTATCATTTAACAGTGATGAAGTACAATAGAGAGGCTGGGTTCCATTGGCTTGTTATTACTGTAACAAAGAGGTCAGAGATGCATTCGCTTCAATTTAGAGCGTGCGAAAGCAATGGGGCTTCATTGCAAGCAGTCAATTAAAACAGATAAATGTGCTAATGGATGATTATTTCAACCCGCATGCTTGTTAAATCCAGCAGAACCGTTTGAGATGAGATGAGCTCTCATCCTCTCCCTGTGTCTGTGTATCACCAACAACCACTAAATCGCACAACACAGCTATATTTCAATATTTCAGAAAATATATTTCAGTTAGTTTTTTCACATGCATACATTACACAAATTCAGTGTTAAAACAACTCTATCAGAGCATATAAGAGTTAAATTATGACCATATACACTTTCAAAGAGTTAAATCAGGGGTGCACAGCAAGGGCCGATCCACTTCAAGATTTTGGGCCAACTTCGGCAAATTATTTACTTAGCTAAATAATCTTGACATTATCAGACATTTGTATTTGCACTGCAAGTGTATCCTAAAGATTTTACCATGATCAAGTACAGGAGTGAACCAACATCATTTATAGAGCTGTCAGGAAAATAAATTAAGGTAACTGGTAACCAGCTTGCAGACCGGCTCTCCGGGACCAAAGTTGTGCACCCTTGAGTTAAACACACTGTATTGGAGCTGATTTTACAAAATTATATTTTTGAAATAAACAGCTAAATACATCTCAACCATATGCCACATATGTGCATCAAGTGTTATTTGGTAGTATTTAATGACACATATTACAGAGGATATGTTGTTACTCAACACCATATGTCCAGTACTCAAATGAAACATGCTTTGAGTCACCATAGATTCATTATCACATAAGCACACTTGCTCATAACAATAGAACTAAGGACTTACCAGGGGTCTAGCACTGCTGAAATGAAAATAGCACAATGCATTATTATTATTATTTTCCAAACAAAAGCCATTAGCAAGAGGCAGAACAGCAGCGACACTAGAGAACAACTGCATGCCAGCCCTGTCTAACCCTATGGCCTACATTGTCATATCTGTATTGATTTGCTTTAACAAACTAACGTTATTCACCAGTGTGTCACTATAAGTGAGAAACTGTTCTCAATTGACCTTCCAGGTTAGAAAAAACAAAAATTTAAACGGGCCAATTTATAAACCTGACCTATAAACCCTGGAGCTCACATTCCTCAAACACTTCAGGAACCAAAGTTTCACAGGCCAGGAGCGTACAATAGCAGTTACAGCGTTTAAGAGGGCTGAGGCTTGCTGGCACAGAGACAGAGGCACTCTTCTGGCCCAGCAGTTCAATCACAGCACCAAAAACAATCATAAAAGAATCGATGAATGTGTCACAGAAATTGGGAGAATACCACGAATGGTGGTCTAAACGAGGGAAAAACTGCTTTGAGGTGCACAGCATACCTCCACGTTCACCCCTGTTGCATTATGACACGTTCCTCAAGGCTGTTGGTTTAGTATGCACAACAAGCCTAGTCCCTTTCCTAAAAAAAATACCATGCACTGCGTTTGAATGCCTACTTTGTTCCATGTTCTCAAATCAGATTATGCACAAAACATGTTCAACACAGTACAGTGTAGTCAGACAAAAGTGAAACTGACAAAACAATAACAAAGCAATACCACCAGATTCACTCGTACAATTAGTTTGTACAAGTATTGATGACCTACTGTTAGACACTTCCTGTTCAATAAATCAGGAAGAAATGTTTAAAAAAGACACTTGAAGAGGTCAACAAGTTGACATGGTTTGAATATCCAGGCTATAATCAGTTTCTTGACAGCCTTCAGTTCATAATCAGGACAGCTTTTTAATCTCCAGAACTTTCTCAGAGAGAACAACCTTTTTTAACCTTTTTGGTACGTTTCAAGTAAGTTTTAGTATGCACTTATGAAGTGCAGCCAACTCTCCATTTCTCTGTCTATTTCTCTCAATGCAAACTTCAAGTTTAGCTGATTTTCATCCTTTTTAATTCTTGTAAAGCAAACCTACTGTGGGCTGTTTGCTTAAAGAGTGCTACATAAAATCTTGTTGCATTGTATATAATTCCTTCCTTTTCCCATTGTAGAGAACGGGTTAAAAAAATGCTTTTTAAACATTTTTTAAGAACGGATTAAAAAATATATATTCTTAAATATTGTGATTGCAACTGGAAATATAGAGGAAACTGCAGTATTCTCCAATTTAAAAGACACCTCCATTTACTTAGTGTGATATCCCAGTGACATCATCACTGCAATGGAATTTTGTAAATACAAATGAAACATTGCTCGGTTTTGACACAGGAAATCTGGGTCATGCCAATAATTCTTTGGGGAAGACAGAACACAGCAAAAAAAAATTTGGTGGAGTTCCCCTTTAACACTGAGCAGAAACTCCAGTGTGAAATATGAGTATCCTGGCCATGCCGGCTGCGTAATCCAAGAGCGTTGTGTAAACGCAGAACCCGAAAGCCATTCTTCACAGAGGACATCTCCAAACACTGGAGAATGGGATGGAGCCCCATGCTATGACCTGTTCGTCAAGCTGAGGTCAGATTTCTTTGCCCTCAATTTCACCTTTCGACTACCATCGCATGTCCTTGGGTGAAGTGGCCAGACCCTGTCCAATGGAGTCCGTTCAGTCAATACCACTGCATTTAATTTGACATGGTGGACAGATGTCCATAAACAGTATCAATCTTTGTTTGTGGAAAGGTCAGCTCTTAATTCAAGTAGTGAAGCCTTGCCTTCTTTAACACATAACAACATGGTTTATTACCGCAAAGTACATGAGTTTCAGGCATGCATTGGCCATGTGGCTGGCTTCACGCTGAAGACTTTCAATAAGAACAGCCATTACATTCAGAAGGCATATAGTCACCACTGTCTTGACTATAATGCAGACTCTAATCGAGAAAAATTTACATCTACTGATGAAAGGCAGCAGGGACCAATGGCACCTGCAGAATCACTCACTACAAGGAGGAAAAGACACAACACAAGCACAGCTAGGAAAGATGACTCCAACCCACTTTCAGATCGGTGTGAATGGGGGCAGCAGTGTTGACAAAACAGAGACTTTACAGAGGGTAAAACAGGGTCTAAAAAGACACTGTAAACATTAGCTGAGGGCAGGACTTGGACTGTTGCCAAAGAGACCACCATCCTTGTGCTGTAGCAAACTGCACCTGTCAGCAGAGCAGAGGCTCATGGGAATATTCCACTTTCTGCAGGCCTGTCTTTAGCGACTAGCAAAAAATCCTACAGATTTCATTTCCAAGAAGCTGCAATTTCCCAAAATATTAAGGGGGAAAATGTTCGCAAACCTGATAATGTAGACTGCCGGGACCTGTTCCACAAAGCAGGATTACTGAGTTAGCAGGATAACTGCACTAACGTGTAAAACCCACAAAGCAGGATTACTGAGTTAGCAGGATAACTGCACTAACGAGTAAAACCCGCAAAGCAGGATTACTGAGTTAGCAGGATAACTGCACTAATAAGTAAAACCCGCAAAGCAGGATTACTGAGTTAGCAGGATAACTGCACTAACGAGTAAAACCCGGAACAGTCCATGTTGCAGGTTTGGGGAGGCCCGAGTTTTACTCAGTGCAGTTATCCCGCTAACTCAATAATCCAGCTTTGTGGAACAGGCCCCAGGTGCCAGAAACTCAAACTCAAATAAGAAAATGAAGCTCAATTTCTTATAAATCTTCAAAACAGAATGATTCTGTTCTATGATGTACATTATGGTTGGTAACACATTTTGTTGAAAATTCTCAGGGATCTGCTTGTTCAAATATGTTATTTGACCAAGGTCTGGAGGGAACTTGTGGTTTTGTGTTCAAATAAGAAATGGACACTGGAACAAAGCAGTTAACCCAAGTAATCAGTGTGAGGCAACGGCAGGCATATACACCTGAACGCTTTATTAGGTAATTATTAGACTTGTTTTTAGACTTTTGCTGCTGTAACCTATCCACTTGGAGTTATGATGTGTTGTGTATGATGTGTGTTCAGAGATGCTCTTCTGCATACCACTGTTGCAATGTGTGATTATTTGCGTACTGTCACCTTCCTGTCAGCTTTGACCAGTCTGGCTCTTCGACTCTGGCCTCTGATCTGGAACAATGCATTTCTGGCTGCAGAAATGCTGCGTGTTTTTTGTTTTTTGCACCATTCTCTGCAAACTCTAGAGACTGTTGTGGGTGATCCACAGTTTCTGAGATACTCAAACCACCCTGTCTGGCACCAACAATCATTCCACAATCAAAGACACTTAGATTAAATTTCCTCCCCATTCTGACATTTGGTCTTAAAAACAGCTAACAGCTAACCCTATTGAACACATATGCATGCTTTTATGCATTTAGTTGCTGCTGATTAAATGTTTGAATAAACAAGCTGGTGTACAGGTATACCTAATAAAGTGATCACTGAGTGTAGATTGTAGTTTTCACATTGCACATTAAATATAAACCTTTTTAACAACCCTGGATGGCTAAGCAAATAGATCATATACACTAGTTAAGTATCTAATCAGAGAACATCTGGCACTTCCACTGTAGCCAGCGGCATGTCGTTCCACACATTAAAGGTAATGGCACCCGCCTCTCACAGGAAGTGCCAGTAAACCCTCATGGAAAGGGGGGGGGGGGGGGGGGTTGGCTTATCAACAAACCAGAAGGATGTCTTGTGCCAGCAATATCAGACCAGGCACCAGCAATATGGGACCAGGTAAAAAGTATTTTTTTAGCAGAGGAAAAACAAATGTTTCATTAAACATGTGCCCTGATTTCTCCACTTTTCCACCAATCTTAAGTAAAGCATTACTGTGTAACTCCTTCTGGGACCACTCCTGTGTTACTGCTGGTGTGGGAGCTGAGATTAACCTCCAAATGGGACAGTTAGTAAGGAAGCACAGGCTGAAAGGTTAAGATACGTTCTACTGTTCACTGTACACACACTCACTAAAGCCCTCACCACTGCACACACACTCACTAAAGCCATGTCCACTGCACACACACTCACT
Source organism: Conger conger (assembly GCF_963514075.1). NCBI lineage: Eukaryota > Metazoa > Chordata > Actinopteri > Anguilliformes > Congridae > Conger > Conger conger. Next base: position 23,060,467 of record NC_083771.1, read on the forward strand.
AAAGCCCTGTTCACTGCACACACACTCACTAAAGCCCTGTACACTGCACACACACTCACTAAAGCCCTGTTCACTGCACACACACTCACTAAAGCCCTGTACACTGCACACACACTCACTAAAGCCCTGTCCACTGCACACACACTCACTAAAGCCCTGTCCACTGCACACACACTCACTGTAGCCCTGTACACTGCACGCACACTCACTAAAGCCTTGTATACTGCACACACACTCACTAAAGCCCTCACCACTGCACACACACTCACTGTAGCCCTGTTCACTGCACACACACTCACTGTAGCCCTGTCCACTGCACACACACTCACTGCAGCACTGTACACTGCACACACTCACTGTAGCCCTGTCCACTGCACACACACTCACTAAAGCCCTCACCACTGCACACACACTCACTGTAGCCCAGTTCACTGCACACACACTCACTAAAGCCCTGTTCACTGCAGACACCCTCACTAAAGCCCTGTCCACTGCACACACACTCACTAAAGCCCTGTACACTGCACACACTCACTAAAGCCCTGTACACTGCACACACGCTCACTAAAGCCCTGTCCACTGCACACACACTCACTAAAGCCCTGTACACTGCGCACACACTCACTGTAGCCCTGTACACTGCACGCACACTCACTAAAGCCCTGTATACTGCACACACTCACTGTAGCCCTGTACACTGCACACACACTCACTAAAGCCCTGTACACTGCACACACTCACTAAAGCCCTGTACACTGCACACACGCTCACTAAAGCCCTGTCCACTGCACACACACTCACTAAAGCCCTGTACACTGCGCACACACTCACTGTAGCCCTGTACACTGCACGCACACTCACTAAAGCCCTGTATACTGCACACACTCACTGTAGCCCTGTACACTGCACACACACTCACTAAATCCCTGTCCACTGCACACACACTCACTAAAGCCCTGTCCACTGCACACACACTCGCTAAAGCCCTGTCCACTGCACACACACACTCACTAAAGCCATGTCCACTGCACACACACTCGCTAAAGCCCTGTCCACTGCACACACACTCACTAAAGCCCTGTCCACCACACACACACTCACTAAAGCCCTGTCCACTGCACACACACACTCACTAAAGCCATGTCCACTGCACACACACTCGCTAAAGCCCTGTCCACTGCACACACACTCACTAAAGCCCTGTCCACCACGCACACACTCACTAAAGCCCTGTCCACTGCACACACACTCACTAAAGCCCTGTACACTGCACACCCACTCACTAAAGCCCTGTACACTGCACACACACACTCACTAAAGCCCTATCCACTTCAGGCAACAGTGGAACAGTAACACACAGCCCCCATGTTCGGTTTGGTATAGGCTGTGTACTCTATTGCGAATCCAAGCACACTGTGGCAAAAGCAGTTGAAACCAACTGTATGCAGGCTGTATCTAGTGCAGAGCATGTCCTGTAACAGGCACAGGCAGCACACACAGTATGATTTATTTTTACTCTGTCTCCTCACAACCCACCTTCACCCCCCGCATGACCTGCAGTTGGTGAAAGGCTTAAGGAGGTTATTGTGAGTGCAGAAGCTATCAGTCAGTATTAAAATGAACAGAACATATAAAGCGATAGAGGAGCACTATGTAGGGACAATAACTTCCACATTCCCACAGGAAAATTGGTTCAGCCAATCCCATAATGGCGGGAGCAATAAACGGTCCCGTATAAGAGCAAGACACGTTCTTGGGATCTCTCTTCTGCTCTCTTCTGCTCTCTTCTGCTTCTTCTCTTCGACACACCCTTTTTGGCCATTCGCTTCAGCTCATCTGCTCCGAGACTGACAGAGGCTGAATGCTGCACAGCGCACTACCAGGCCTACGGACACACCCAGTTACCTCGCGGTAACTTCGTGGCCTATAGCGAGTGGAAACTGGTGTCAGTTTACCCCTGCAAAGCTCACCAAATTAGCTCACCAAGTTATTTGGCGGCCTGTGCGAGGACCCCAATATATTTTGGAGCCCGTGCGAGGACCCCTACATATTTTGGTGCCCTGTGTGAGGACCCCTACAAATATTAATTGATCAGATGCTTTTCTGTATGCCCTTTGACACCAGAGCAATATTTTGAATAAAATGTGAAGACCTGCCATCCTTTTCATGGTTCCAGCTAGCATAAAAGATTATAGATTTTTTTATTTTATTTTTTTATGAAATTGAAGCAAGGTTGTAATGAGTAACATTTTTCAACATTATTATACAATTTCCAGTTTTCAGCTATGTTATAAATACATGGAAAGCACACATATCTTTACAGAAGCCATGCAGCAAATTTTCAAGAATATAACATAATAAACCTTTCCTTTCACAACTTAAAAACATATTTAATACAGTGGATAAATCTGTCCTGTTAGAGATGGAGGGTTGGTCTGTCTCTGTACATCTGTTAAGAGAATGTTAAGAGTTTGTGTCTAAAAAATTCAGATTTTATGTAGACCTGACACAGTCACACATACATATGGTATACACTTGGAATTTGGCAGACAGATATCTGGGTGATTAGCAGCATATTTATATTCATAAGTATTTCAGGGATTTGTGTAATCTTTCAATGACTCCATGTTTGCGATGCAGCCTAGAACAGAATGGCTCAGTGCTAATAAAATAGTTTGGCCATGTTCAGACTCATTATACAGACTTCAGGTCATTCTTGGATATGAAGTGCTATTGTATGATCAAGCTAACAATATAAACTGCAATGGATATAGTACTGACTTTGGTTACAGAGTAACACAAAACAACCTTTTAAGGAATACACAGTTGTTTCCTGAGAAATCTACGGTCACAGCAAAGTCAAGCTTGTCACGCTAGAACATTCTGAGACTTCTGATGTAGTGCTAGGGCACCTACATTATCACTTTAGACATTTAGCCCTGCCTATTTTTTCTTTCTGGAAATGGAGAGCGTGGGTGTGGAGTGGCTGCTTTGAAGCAAGTCTCCGGTGTAAATATTCAAAGAGAACACCTTGTATACCGGCATCATGAACAACTACTGACATGCAGCCCATGTGGGTTGTTACTTTGTATGTAAACGCTGCTGTTCTCGCCTAGAGGGGGGTCATCCAGCCCACTCTATCATCTACGAGCCAGCAGGACACTGTCACCTCATCTCATGTTACATTTCGTTTGAAATACCCACTGAAATTTCGGAAGTCTCCCCCACAAAAAAGGATAAGGTTTTCCTTTTCAAATGTGAACCGCAAGCTACAGTTAGTAGTTAATGTTACAGTTATTACAATGTATTACTGGAAGTTGTAAAAGTTTGCAGTTCGGATTCAACCTTCATGACATCTCAGCCAATAAAACACAATTTTTACTGGAGTGCGTCTTTAATAGGGCACAGTGTATGCCATGGGGTTGCTGAATATTCTAGATACATTAAGATAAAATTGGAGCACTTCACAGCACACAGGATTGAGGAGGAATAAGATAGGCAAAACTAAAAGGACCAATGCTTTAATTCTTTTAAATGAGGAGGCTGGAAAAAAAGAGTTGTAAACAGTGATGCCTAGAAGGCTTCAACACAGGTCTGGGCAGTGTTTCACATGTATGTATATGAAATATGTATTTGTATGTAAAGTGCTTCATATTTAATACAGGTCACTCTCCTCTTTTTTGTACGGTTTATATTTCTGTGGCACCCGGAAAGCAACCTACTGTACACCACCACCATTTTGATTGTAGTATCTACTGTAGTTACATATGTTTGGGAGGTTTTTGGAATGTGGGAGATACTTTGAGTGTATTTTTTCCCATCCTGACTATAGCTGCAGTCTGTGAATAGCACTTACTGTAGCAACAACGTGTGACGTTTGACACATCACAGACAAAACGTCTCAGAGGTTTGACCTCTCACTGGTCAACCACTTCCCCTCATCACATAGTTCATGGCTTATGTTTGAATCACCTGAGCAATACCTACAGTGAACTGATGTGATTATCAGCATACAGGGTATGTATAGTGGATGGGGTTTATGGCTCTGAAATGCACTGCTTTCACCAGGCTCATAGTGGAGAGGTATCAGTCTGGCTCACAATGCTAAATGCTAGAGAGGGCAGGGGCTCTTCTGGCTGGAAACCACAGCTGATAAAGTATCAGATTAAAATGTGGTGTTTCAGTGCCAGGGCAATCGCGCAGGGATATAGAGTGGGCGGAACAGGGCTGGGGTTGAAGCTCTGGCAGACCCACAGATGGAACAGCAGCCAACACAATGAGCGTCACCATAAAAATCAACCGCGCTCATCCGAAGCCTCTCAGGATCGAGACCCGGTATGCAGATATGCAATTAATACCACGGAGCAACTGCCAACTGTGTTTTTAAAAAAAAATTCTGTATAAAATGTTAACTGCTGCATATGGTTTCAGTCATTTATAAATAAACTGTTCAATTTTCTTAGAAGTATTTGTAGAAAAACTACAATGCAATGAAGTCTCAGAAATGAGTATATAACCTGCACAACACTGCTGAAAATGTCAGAGTTTTGTATAAACTGCACAATGCCGTTCGATGTCTCAGAGGTTTACTGCATAGGAAATAAATGTTCTCATAGAATCTCATGATGTTCCACACTTCTTCAAGGACCTTTGAAAGGTCAGGCAAAGTGTTTCATATCAAAGTGTACTGGCACTTTCAATACTGAGATCCCATCTTTCCATAACCCTTTATCTCTCTCTACTTTCCTCTGCCTGAATAGGAAGTGGAAATGATGAGGGCAGACGGCCTACACCTCTTTTATTAAAAGAATAGGCCGATCTGAGACCAACCATAATTGCTGGTTGTCATGGAAACAGTCGTTCAAACAGTTGTTTGGATGTGGAGTGTGTAGTGTTTACTTAGTACTGTAACAAAATATTTTTTTGTTAATAAATAAAACGTCAGTTACACCTTAGGCATTTAGCCGTCAATATTTTCAGTACACAATCCATTTTCGTTCAGATATCCATTTTTGTGGATATCTGTAAAAGCAATTCAGCTTCAGCACCTTGCTCAAGAATACAACAGCAGATGCCTCGCTCCAGAATCAAGCAAAGAAGATTTTGTCCATCCTTGAAGATGCAAACCTTTTATTTGTAAATGGAAAAGTCAAGGACGACTGGTGATAGGATTTTTTTAATCAAGCATTCCTGCTCTTATATATCCCTCAAGGATACACTCAACTGTCGTTGCATATGAAATCGTCTCCAGCTATTTCTAGTCCACAACAGCAGATGCCTCGCTCCAGAATCAAGCAAAGAAGATTTTGACCATCCTTGAAGATGCAAACCTAGTTTCTTAACCATTGTACGATAGCGTCAGCATTCTTAGGGCATCTGCTATTCCTGTTTTGATCTTAACTGAGATTAAGGCGCTAAGACTCTTTATTCACTTCAAATGATTGCCATTTATATTGTGCCTTTATCCAAAGCACTGTACAATTGCTGCTTTCATTCACCCATTCATACACACACTCACACACCAACGGCGATTGGCTGCCATGCAAGACACCAACCAGCTCATCAGGAGCATTTAGGGGTTAGGTGTCTTGCCCAGGGCGGGAATTGAACTGGCGACCCTTGGACTGCAAGACCACTGCTCTTACCACCTGAGCTAATGTCGCCAGTGTATACAAATTGTATTCACCTCATTCCTCATTCCTCATGCATCAGAGTAACACAGAATGCTTTTGGTGAGTGGCATACATCATCTTACAGCTTGCAGCATTCTGTGATAAAAACAAATTAATACATCAATTATTGCACAAGAACAGCCTGGAATGACTCACTGGCTGCTTCTATTTGAGGTGCGGTAATCAGATCCTGGAGAGGAACCCATCTGCTCCATCTCTCCTATGTGTTTAAAGATGTGGCAGTTATGGTGTCTAATAGAGTTTGTTTATCTCCTTTCTGTATGACTGAAAGGATTTAAGATTTTCTTTAAAGAACTAAAACTATACGTACAGCTGCAAAATTGTATATATTGTCTGTATATGCACCAATCAGCCACAACATTAAAACATTAGCACCTGCTTAAACCAGTTTCTTCATGATAGAAAATGCTTTAAACTGTATGAACTTGTCTACATGTGTACTCAAATAAGCAGATAATCATAAGTGAATTACATTCAAAAGTTAAATTTTTAAATGAAAATGGAAATCTTGTAAGCTCATTGGGAGGGGAGGTGCATTGTTTTGTTATTTAAATATCTTGGTACATACTGGTGTTCATGATTACCATTAACAGGTGCTCCAGGACTTGTAGAATTTTACATATTTAAAAAAAATAAAGACCACCCGCCATATTTCAAAATGCACAGGATCCATTGGATCCACAAGTTTCACAACATGCAGTACCATGTAATTCCAATGGAGGGAAGAAGGGTGAAACTGGTGTAGTATTAGATGCCATGCATTTTTAAATATGGCAGGTGGTCTTGAAAAATTCTACAGGTCCTGGAGCATCTGTTAAGATAGATGTGATCATGAACACCAGTACTTACCAAGATATTTGAATAACAAAACAATGCACCCCCACAGTAAAATTTTGAATGCAATTCACTTATGATTATCTGCTTATATAAGTACACATATCATATAATGAAATATTATACAGTTTAAAGCATTTTTAATCATGAAAAAACTGGTTTAATCAAGTAATTTTAATGTTGTGGCTGATAAGTGTATGCTCTAGTTCATATAAATAGAAAAGAACAGAGTTGACATTATTATCCCTTGTGTTTTGTTTAGCACCAGTGGAACAATTATCCTTGGTCAAATATACCCAGGACAGTATTAAGATTGAAAGCAATATAGAAATGTATGATCAATGTGTAGGACATTTATGCAAACAAACTACTGTGTACGTTATCTTTGTCTCAAGTCCAAAGAACATATATATATGATTAAAATGATTCATTTATCTCTGCTTGATCACATTTTAAAATTGGAAGTGTCATTAATTTGTGACAAAGATGCCATTTATATAAAAACTCCACGGTAAAGACATGGGCAGTATAAATCATGTGGACCAGGGTCCAAATCATCGCTCCCGAATAAACACACACTTCAAGTGACAAATGGAAAACAAGAAAACAAATATACACCCACAAATAAAAACATGGACAGACTTATTTTCCATTTGGCAGCAGAGGCTGTGGAGAAAATAGCACCATTATGTTCAAATATAATTAGTATATGTCAAATAGATTACAGTGTCAGCCTCACGAGCAATGGAAAAGAATGAAGAAAAACACAGGCAAATGTTATCTTTGGCAAGTCTGTCAACAGTGTCAGTCATTTTCAGCACAAATAGAAATCTCTAAGGGATGTTTTTTTATTATTTTGGGTGGGGGGCGGTAATGATGTCATTACCATATCTGCAGAGCTGAGGGGGTAGAGAATACACAGGCAGCACTCTCGCACAGCACTGTAAAACAGACTGACTCCAAATCAGATGAGGAAAATGGGTCCTATATTACATGCACCCTGCCTGATCACACCCTGTTCTTCATTTGTCACATGATCACTTGTGCTCGATTCCCACTGGCACCTCAAGAGTATATTTACCGTATACAGTACGCTGTTTATACAGTGGGCTCCAGAATTATTGCCACCCTTCATAAAAATTGAGAAAAAAGGCTGCATACAATAAATAACATGGATAATGATCTATATTTTATGTTCAAACATACAGGAAAACTATATTATTTTATTTCAATACATTTACTCTCATGTTTCAATGTTTTTTATTTCACAATCCCTCCAAATGTGTTCTCTATCCTTATCTCAAATTAGACAAAAATACTCATGGCTGTCATCTTTACCAGAAGTGTTTCCACAAAGTACTAAACCAGGGTGGAAAATAAAGATTATTAAAATAAAGAAAATAAAGTAACTTTGCAGCACTTGTTTGCATATTTATCAGATGCCTTTATTCAGTCCTTTTTTCCTGGGCCATTTCCAACTTTAATACAGTTGAATTCCACTGTTTGACTCATTTCATCATAACAAGAGAGGTTACATATTAATGAATCCCACCAGAAGACCAATGATATACAAGAATAGCTTGTTTTAAAAACTAAAAGAGGGAAGTGTCATAAATATATTTAAAAAAAGGTTTTGTAGTCCATTTTTAGACATGAACTTTCAAAGCCTGGACACAGTTTCCACAGCCCCCCGGCTGTGTAAATACATAGCTGTTGCCATGACAATGTAATCTCTTCATATGTCCACAGTTCAAAATGCAGCTACCTGTCAAAAAAATGTAGATGTAGACCCAGAGCTTAATAAAGGTTAATAAGATACAGACAGATTTGGGTTGCTCAATGTCTAATCTCAGTTTTGACTTTCAGTGTGGTTGCGCAATATTTCAACAATAACAACAGTGCCATTTTTAAATGGGTAAAAAAAAGTTTTGATGACAGGTTACAGCAGCAGAGCTGTAGCTCCCTGAGGAGGTCATTAACCTCCAGTCTCTGTCCTGTCTCACATGAATACATTTGTTTCAGTACGACCCCGGCTAATGATGCCAGAGTTATACATAAATGTGGCCACACTAAAATGTTTTTTTGTACCCCTAGCTCTTGGGAATATAAAATCAAGGCTTCATGCTATGTGGCTCTGCCATTTCTCTGCCGTCTCTTCACTTTGTGTCCATTCTCTCAGGATAAGAGCATCAGCTTAATGCCAAAAATGTAACTCTAGCTGAATAAAGGTAGATTGCTGAGGACGTATTTCTCTGATAACTGAGCTTGTTCAGATGTTTCAATCGATGTTGTTTTTTCCATCAAATACGCTGTTGTAGAATAATAAAACGCAGTTTTGTGAAACCTCTCCTATCTTTTCTGAACTAACTGCTTTACATTTAAAAGTAGCTGGACATATCTTCCGTGAAAGGGCAAGATTGAAGACAATGGCCTTTAAAATACGGCTTTTAAAGCAAAGAAGAAAAATGTTGCACACAAACGGGTAGCATGAAAGACATGTATGACTAAATTATAATAAGAATAATAATAATACAATTTCTGGTGTATGTATCTTTTTACCATTACCATTTCTCATTCACTTGAGAATATTATTTTTCCACCCTGACAATAAACATTGTATGCAAATAACTGTGAGAACAACCTGTGAATTCAGTCAATACTCAATACTTCCAGGATAACCATTTATCTGTTGATCCTATTTACACTCAATGAACACTTTATTAGTTATTTATTAGACTTATTAAGTCTTCTCCTGCTGTAGCCTATCCACTTAGAGTTATGATGCTTTGTGTGTTCAGAGATGCTCTTATGCATACCGCTGTTGTAATGCTTGTTTTTTTTGTGTTACTGTCACCTTCCTGTCAGCTTCAACCAGTCTGGCCCTTCTCCTCTGACCCCTCTCATTAACATTAAAGTGTTTTTGGACACATAATGCTGCTCATGTTTTTTGGTTTTCGTACCATTCTCTGCAAACTCTAGAGAATATTGCGCATGAAAATCACAGGAGATTTTCTGAGATACTCAAACCCCCATGTCTGGCACAAACAATCATTCCACAGTCAAAGTTAGATCAGATTTCCTTCCCATTCTGACCTTTGGTTTGAACACCCCTGCCAGACCCCTCCACAGGCCGCGTGGCACCTCCCCCTCTCTGAACCTCCACCTCACGCTCACGACTACTGTCTGTTCTGGCTCCACGGTGGTGGAACGAACTCCTCGTTGAGGTCAGAACTGTAGAATCTCTTCCAATCTTCAAGCACAAACTGAAGACGCACCTCTTCAAGCAGCACCTCTCCCCATCCCTCCCTACCTCCCTGTGAACCTTAATTGTTGTCTTCCTGTGATTAAATTTTTTGTGTATCAGTATTTTTAGTTTGGCTAGGTAAGCAGTGTTTGCCTAGTTAAGGAGTTTGGTCATACTTTTGCGTTTGTTTGTTTGTTTGTTTGTTTGTTTGTACTTCCCTCTAGGGTCTTTCAGCGCACTTATCCCTGGTTATGGGTATGCACTTTGTTGTACGTCGCTCTGGATAATAGCGTCTGCCAAATGCCATTAATGTAATGTAATGTAATGTAATGTAACATGTCTTGACCATGTCTGCATGCATTTGTGCATTGAGTAGCTCCCATATGATTGGCAGATTAAATACTTGCATTAACAAGCTGGTGTACAGCTCTACCTAATACATTGTGGGGCGGCCTGTAGCGTAGTGGTTAAGGTACATGACTGGGACACGCAAGGTCAGTGGTTCGATCCCTGGTCCAGCCACAATAAGATCCGCACAGCCGTTGGGCCCTTAACCCTGCATTGCTCTAGGGGAGGATTGTCAGGATAGTCTAATCAACTGTACATCACTCTGGATAAGAGTGTCTGCCAAATGCCAATAATGTAATGTAATGTAATGCTCACTGAGTGTACGTATCCATGAATATATGGTATACACACAAAGATAATTTACATGTATGTATATATCGTACGGTATATTCACACACACACACACACACACACACACACACACACACACACTCCTGATTCTGAACACAGTGGTAAGAATGTTCTGCGGAAAACAGGAACATGGTTTATAAAAATAATCCCATAATTTGCACTGATGGAATGCAGACTCTCTCAAGGGTCATCCCAGGTTACACCCTGAAGACCAACTGAAGCCTGAGAACTGGGGTATAATGGCTTTGGAAAGGGCTTGCAACTCCATGATTGTGGGTTCAAATCCCAGTGGACTGCTGTTATTGTATCCTTGAGGAGTCAACCAACCTGAATTCCTTCAGTAAAATATCCAGAAGCCTCGATGGATTGTCTATAAAAATGAAATCTTTGCAAGTCACTCTGCCAAAAAGGGTGTGCTACACAATGTAATATATTGAAAAAAAGAAAAAGAAGGAGAAAGTTCAGGCCAGAAATCAAAACAAATATGGGAAAAAATCTACTTAAAATACTTAGTTAATGAAATTAATTTCTTACTGGACATATTTGTTCCTTCAGTTGAGAGGAAGATTTAATGTAAAATGTGTCCATTTTATTTTCTGCTGGTGTCCATGTAATACAATATAATACAAAAAAACATACATATTTGCCTTGGGGCAGGGACCATATCCCAAACACCTTACAATTCTACTCAACCAGAAAACCGTACATTGATCCACAACATTGCGTTAGCCCAAGCAGGGTATCAGTCAGTGTGGTCTTAGAGGACTATGGAAACAGGGATTGTGTACTTGGGAGGTAAACAGTGACTGTTTTGTCACTGAACTGATTTATAATATAATGGTTTTCTATAGACAAAGTGGATGTGGAGCACTTCCAGCTGGCCACCGAGGCTGTTCAGGAATCTGACCCACCGCACAGTAGTTAAAAAATGAAAATGCCATTTTGCCTCTGGCAGAGCACACAAGGATGCTTCCCTGACTGCTACTTGTGGAGTATAGAAACAGTATGTTCCATTCTAGTTGCAAAATGGAAACAGTGCTAGAAGAACCACCATTTTGTAATTAGAAATATGAAGTGACGAAGCAATGGACTTCCGGATAAACTTTTGCTATGAAAGGGCCTCAAGTTTTTCTTCAGATGATTTTACTGGGTTCGCATTTTCAAGCTATGTGGTGTACCGACCAACTTTAGAATCAATAATTTCCTTCCTCTTGGAATGATTCCCTTCCATTATGACATTGCCCTCAGGTTTCAGCAGCTATTTCAGCATAACAAAATAATGTATTTCATTATGCATCTCTTTATGCTAAAGTATGGCTAAAATAAGGGGTTTGTCAGACTGTTTTAGAAAATCTTACAAAAATAATCTGCCACTGGTAAGTAGAACCACTCATAAAACAAAGGTGGCATGCAATTTTACACCATGGATACATTACAAAACATTATTTTTTACAATTAAATCTTTCAGAAAATATAAAAAATGATAAATTATATATTAATATTCACAACATAATATGATGATAAAATGATTATAAATATAACTAAGACTAACTAACTTTAGAACCAGAGGACCATTCAAAAGCAGGCTGAACTAAAAAAGTAAACACAAACCCCTAATTTCCTAATGCTGACCTCAATCACAAATTTGTCTTTCTGTCGAAAACAGAATCAAATCCTGGCAGGAAACAATCTTCTCTGGTTTTTAGTAAGTCTCAGGAATTGTGTTTCATTTAATATCACTGACTATATTAATGAGACCACAAAGCTGGCAGCCAAATAAAAGGAAAATGTAAACACCTACGGACACTGTAGCCCTCCTGGAGTGTTATTCATGGAGGTTTTACAATCATCTTACCCAGTACATCAAACATCACAACAAAGCAGTTATTTACGCAGCCTCTACTCGACAGGGAAGTAGCTGTCGCTCTCTCTCAGGCTTGGATTTGTCTCAGGCACATTGCCTGCCATTGCAGGCTGGAGAGGCACACAGGCCCGCTTCACACTGCATACTTCAATGTGCTTTAGGGCCTGACGCACACTGCATACTTCAATGTGCTTTAGGGCCTGCTGCACACTGCATACTTCAATGTGCTTTAGGGCCTGCTGCACACTGCATACTTCAATGTGCTTTAGGGCCTGACACAGACTGAATACTTCAATGTGCTTTAGGGCCTGCTGCACACTGCATACTTCAATGTGCTTTAGGGCCTGCTGCACACTGCATACTTCAGTGTGCTTCTCCCCTGGCGCTTTGCGTCTCTGACTGCTCTATTTTCCCGGCCCATTTCATTAGTGGCTGTGACACACTGCCAAGAAACAAGCTTGCTTTTACAAGGAATGCCACTATCGACCAGAAAGCACGCCATGCCTTTCATCAATCTCATCTAGGAGTGTGTCAATCTCTCCTTCAGTAAAGTTTGCCTTTCTGTTTTAATCCATACTTTATGTGTCAAAGGCCTGAATTATAGAACAATGAATGTGTTTAATATGTTCTCAGATTAAAGTTCAGGTGTGACCTGCAGACACTGTGGCCCTCCAGGACTGGAGTCAAACCTGCAGACACTGCGGCCCCCTCCAGGACTGGAGCTAAACCTGCAGACACTGCAGCCCTCCAGGACTGGAGCTAAACCTGCAGACACTGTAAGGAAAGAATCTCCGGCAAACGGACGGGGACGCTCACCTGAGGGCGATGGAGGTGCCGTTGACAGAGGCGGAGTAGGGCCGGGGGGGGCTGAAGCTGCCATGGCGACTGTAGCGGTCATCCCCACAGCACAGGATCATGAGGAAGGCCCGGCGGAAGGCCCGGTTCAGGAAGGCGTACAGGAAGGGGTTGAGGCCCGAGTTGATGTAGCCCAGCCACAGCCAGGCGGTCCACACCTGCCAGGGGACCCTGTAGCGGATGAAGGGGTCCACCACGTTGGTGATGAAGAAGGGCGCCCAGCACAGGCAGAAGCAGCCCATGATGACCGCCAGCGTCTTCGCCGCCTTCGTCTCGATCTTCATGCGGCTGGAGCCCTGGTGGTCCGGGCCGTAGAAGCTGTCGGGGGCCGACCCCGCCCGCTGGAGCGTGCCGATCTGCCGGGCGTGCTCCATGGCCGTCACATAGATGCGCTGGTAGGCCAGCACCATGAGCCCCAGGGGCACGTAGAACGCCACAGCTGAACATATGAGAGCGTAGGGGCGGTTCACCAGGAACACACAGTTCGTCTCATTGGCAACGCTGCTGAACTTCCTCTCTTCGATCTGTCAGGGGGAAAAACACCATCATTAAGCATGGTTACAGAAGACACCACAAATACTTCAGTTTAACAGAACACAGAGCATACGGTACATTTCCTCCAATATGCAGGGGGCCATTTTAAGTCATACAGTAGCTCCTGCACTGAGCTCCTGACAAGGTAGGTTCAATTCCCTGAATGGGAAATTCTATTGTAGTCTTATCCAGAGGACATGAATGAAAAAAAACTCAAAGCAAAGCAAGAATGGGTAAAATACAGTGTGAAAGGGCAAATAAACTCTGAATTGATAATATGGAAAAATTTAAAAAACAATTAAAATAGTATTGTCCTCACTGTCAATGCCTTAATTACGTTTCTTCATAGATGTTGCTTGGCACAGTGAAAGAAGATGTTGTGACATAGTTTTTTTTTAAAGAACACTTCCTCCTACACTTACAATTTACATATTGAAATAAAGCAACCACATTTCAAAACGGTTGTATACTACACCTTTATGTAATTTATGTCAGTAATTGTGGAGATCTCAATCCAGGCACTGAATTTAGCAACACCCACCTTTTAAACAATGAGAGCAAACCAATTTCTGACAGTAGAAGGTTTAGTAAAATTGAAAGTAAAAACTCAATGCATAATGGCTGCTTCTGGTTTTGAGGTGTCTCTGGAAGATGTCTTTTGTCCGCCTTCCAAGTGACTCTCTCCAAACCTCACAAACAAAGCATGTGCCCCTCAAAATCTACTTACATCCTCAAAATATGCTGTACCTTTTAGACCATATTCTTCAATTGGTTCTTGCATTTTGTTAACTCTTCTTCCTATGGCTCCGTCAGTGTTATAACAGATATGATCATCCTCATTTCATACCATATCCAGAAACTTCAAATATGGCACCAATACATTGTCCCCCTGAAAGTTATTCATAGTTCTGACACTGTTTCAAAGTCCCATGTAGTGTGTTACAAACTGTCACATTCCCAGTGACACCCCAGTGAGGGACAGAATAGCTAGTCACAGGGAGATTTTTACTGCCATTTATTTGCAGCTAGTGAGAGATTCATCAAACATCAAACAAATAAATAAACAGAAATATTCAAATAAATAAAATAAAATGCAAATACAAATAAACAAAGACAACATAAACCAAATTACACCACGGCACCCAGGTTTCTTGCAGTTCACTCGCTCTCTCCTTTCATGTAGGTTCCTGGTCTCAGGCACCTGCTGTGGAAGTTTTAAGCCCTGGTGTGTTTACCTACTTACCTACCAATGGGTGTGACCCCAAATTGCCCCAAATGCCTCTGCTGGACTGAGCCCTGCCACCCTAACACCCACAGGTTATTTATAGGTTTGACACTGTTTCCCAATCCCAGGGCCGGCCAGTCAAAAACTGAAAATAACTGCCAGGGTACTGGAATGTTAGTAACAAACTATGGAACAGGAGGAACTTTAAGAGTTCAAAGACACCTTAAGGAAGTAAGAGTGCAGACATATGCAAGCAGTCAATTGCCAGTGGCTTGCAAGATTTAAAGAAAGTAGTCAGCAATTGAGGAGTTAATTCGTTGCCATGACTTCTGTGTACTAGCCAATGTCAAGGTTCGATGTCAAGGTTTGAGCCATTCATAATGCTGATCCAAATAGAGTCAAACGGTTCAAGTGCTCCAGTGAGTCCAACTGGGTGATTTCCCCTATGAATCACTTTTTATGGAAGCACAAGAAGCCAGAGATAAGGAATTACAAACTAAAAAGCATTAAGAGACAAACATATAAAAGTATAATGAAAAAATGACATTTACTTCCCCTCCTATCCTCATGAGCATACTGGCTAAAATAGGTTCTGGAGGTTTAAAAACTCAAAATAGAAGCAAATAGTGACCATTTTATAAGGTATTTACTTAATTGAGTTAATTTTGTGACATATTGATCATCTGTAGCTGTAGCCTGTCCATTTCCAAGGTCTGACATGATGCAAGCTCAGAGATGCTCTTCTGCATACCTGTAATGTTTCTGTATTTGCTCTGTATGTTTTCATGTTTATTCTTGTTTATTATTCATTTTTCATAGTTACCTGGTTTATGTTTTCCATTACAGTTCTCTATTGTCCTCCCCTGTTATGTCTGCGTCTGAATGTTTACCAGTCTAGTCACTCCCCTGTCTGCGTGTCCCACTATTCGGGTGGTTACGGTAGTTTTCGGGTTTTCAACATTTTTTCTAAAACTCGCGATTCTTACTTCCTGCTTTTTCTTGGTAGTTAAATGTTCTAAAGCACGATTCTTACTAACTACTACTAATCTAGGTTTTGCACAGTACTAATCCGATTAATACACTTACTGTCTGTCTAA
Organism: Conger conger; assembly: GCF_963514075.1. Taxonomy (NCBI): domain Eukaryota; kingdom Metazoa; phylum Chordata; class Actinopteri; order Anguilliformes; family Congridae; genus Conger; species Conger conger. The sequence continues at coordinate 23,076,512 of NC_083771.1, forward strand.
CTAACTAACTAACAATCACTTTTATTGGGTAGTTTAGAAATATTCACGTAACTAACTCACTAACGCAATCTCTTAGTATTTCTGCACTGTTCTGTAACTCCGCCTCCCTATGCTATCCCTGATTACGCGTTTAGTTTCAGCGAAGTGTTCGCACCTGTCTCTGACTATCACTACGTCTTCAAGCTATGCAAATGTCTACTCCCTAATCCGGAGCCGTATGTTTTACATGTTTTGTTTCGTGCATCCAGTCCGCGTTTTCGTCTCCCTCCCGTTATTATGTTATTACCCTATTATGTTTCCCCATCTGTTGTCTATTTGTTTAGCCCACCTTTTTCTCTGCCCCGCCTAGATTGTCACCTTCCCTCTTGTATTTAAACCTCATTCTCAGTATGCTTCTTTGTCAGAACGTTGATCGTAGTAAGTGCCGATTTTGTGTAAGCCTTATTATTGAGATTCATGATAGACACCCCTTTGCCTTGACTTCTGTACCTGCCTTGCCCTCTTGTTTTGTTTGCTCATCTGATCTTCTGGTTTTTCGACGTGTTGTTTTGTATTTTTGACTACGAGTTTGTTTTTGCCCTTTTGTACCTTCGCCCTGTGATTTCCTGGATTTTGACCTCTCGCTTGTTTCTTCGACTATTCTTTTGCTTTTCGTTCTTGGCTTTGTACTGGATCTCTTGGCTTTTGACCACTGAACATTAAACTACGATTTTTGGATTATCCTGTGGTTTGCGTCTGGGTTCTCTGCACCATACATAACAATACCACTGTAATGCATGGTTAATTGATTTACTGTTGTCTTCCTCTCAGCTTGAACCAGTCTGGCCATTCTCCTCATCTCATTAACAGGGCATTTCAGCCCACGCAACTGCCACTCAGTTGATGCTTTTTTTACTGCACCATTCTCTGCAAACTCTCGAGTCTGCAGTGTGTTAAAATCCCAAGCAATCAACATTTTCAGAGATTCTCAAACCACCGATTCGGCATAATTCCACGGTCAAAGTCACTTCAATCACATTTCTTCCCCATCCTGAAGTTTGGTCTGAACAACAACCAAACCTCTTGACCATGTCTGCATGCTTTAATTCAATGCATTGCTGCCACATGATTGGCTGATTAGATATTTGCATTAACAAGCTTGTGTACAGGTCTACCTATTAAAGTGGTCACTGCGTATGTACTGTGTATTATGTGTAACAGCATTAGGCTGTAGATACAATAAGATACGTTTTTCATGATGATTGACGTGACCAGAACAACAACATACTGTATGTCTTATAATAGGCAGACACAGTGCGTGGTTTCAGTGAGTGATTGAAGATGACCAGCTTTAATGAGGCAGCAGACATGGTGGAATAACCAGCTCACACCAGTGATAACAGGCTGAGAAGTGTGGTGGAGGGTGGGGGGAGGAGGGATTTTTCAGTAGGTGGTTCAGGGAACTGGATGGCAGGGGCTGGGGAGGAGGGTGGTGCATAGTTAATTTTGTTTCCTTTGTGATTAAAATTTGCCGTAAAATTGGTTCAGCTCTTTTGGAAGCAGGGGGTCTTCTGCTGAGAGGAATAATTTGTGATGTTCCAAAGACTTTTCCAGAGAGCTGAACTGTTATTGGCAGAAAAATTATCTTCAAGTTGGTCTTTATAAAATCTTGGCAGCACTCATTCTTTTGCTCAGCTGGTATTTGGCTTTCCTGTAGCTGTCCTTATTCCTGCTCTTAAATGACTTTTATTTGATTGAGTGCAGGCCTCTGAGCTCTGAGGTGAACCAGGATTTATCATTGCTGTATTTTATGATTGTTTTCCTCACAGAAACTGGTGCAAGACAAAACTATGTCTCTGTAATTGTCCATGATTACATATAAAGTAATATCATGTATCATAATCAGTAAGGTCAATGCAGTCTTGAAGCTCCTCTATGGACTTGCTGGTGCACTTCTGTACAGATATTGCTTCAGGCTTGGCCGTTTTTATTTTCTACCCGTATGAGGCAATAAAGGGAATTACAAGGCCGGAATTCCCCTGGGGGAATAAGCATCTTTCATGGTGCTATAACTGATCCAAATCCTCTGGTGGGGCAATGTCTTCATTTGGGAGAAGTGAGATGAAAGCTGTCTGTGATAATCACGGAGGTATCCAGGTAATTACTTTAAATTTTCCGGTAGATCCACAAAGAAAAACTGTGGAGTGCATTTCATCCTGTAGCGTAGTGGTTAAGGTAAATGACTGGGAGACGCAAGGTCGGTGGTTCTAATCTCGGTGTAGCCACAATAAGATCCGTACAGCCATTGGGCCCTTGAGCAAGGCCCTTAACCCTGCATTGCTCCAGGGGAGGATTGTCTCCTGCTTAGTCTAATCAACTGTACGTCGCTCTGGATAAGAGCGTCTGCCAAATGCCAGTAATGTAATGTAATCCTGCTTTTTGCACAAGAACATTGTCCATGCTAAATTAATGACTGATTCACCAAAGCATAGATGCAAATTGAGGAAGCACACATCGAGGCACAAATAGTAAGTGAGTACAGTTCACAGGTACAATAATATGTCATGTTTTCAGTGACTGCCTGAGGAAGAAATGTTGGTCTCAAAACACGTTGCCGGCATACCGCAGTGCAGATCGCTTCCTTTGCTCCAAGGCTAGTTCTTTATTTATTTTTATTTTTTTGCCAGAGCCAGTTTAACCTTCTGTGCTGCTGTAGTTGCCAGTCCAGGCTCCTCCATGTATCAGCTTTATCTTCTCATTTTGTTTTGTTGAAACAGTTATTAATACTATTACTGTGTATTGCATGTGTGCCATGCCTCTGTATTCCTGCACTACACTGGTGGAGAATGCGGGGCCTGACACAAGCACACAGCAAATAAGATAGAAAAGGCTTTTGTAAATAACTGGGCTCCTTACAATCTTTGTGTAGAGAAACAGTTGTTTTGTCAGGGAAAATTCACAGAACAAAAGATCTCCCTCCTAAAAGCATGATAAACAATCACAAGTCAAAATCAGACTCCACCTTAGTGAGCAGGCTGGTTATTCCAAAACTCTCGACGATGTGTGCTAAAAGTTTATCAATATATCTGTATTAAAGTATGATATGTACCCTGTATAGTTTCAAACTGATTAACTGCTAAATTGTGCTAGAATTACACAGCAGCCAGCTGGCAGGGGTGGGCCCGTCTTGAACTGTGTAGACTAAACTGTCAAGGACACGGGCAGAGCAAGATATGACTGTACAGCTGATTTCTCCGGGACTCTCGATGTTTTATGCCAGAAGTGTATCTATTTGACCTAGAACATTAATTATAGCTGAGCTTATGAAAACACAAGAAACCACAGTGAAACTGGTTGAAATGAGAGCAAAGAATGCTACGTACATTTACTCCCTTAGAAGAGAATAATTAATCAAATGTTTAGTATGTCTGCATATTAGAAAAGTATATTAGAAGTGAATATTAATGAAATGTTTAGTTTGTCTGTATATTTTCAATGATTACTGCTGCTTAGTTCGTCGTATAAAAGCGAAAGATACAGAGTGACGTGTATGGATGACGTGTTAGAGGGAGGGCATCCAGAACTTTATGAGGTCTGGTAGCTTGCCAAGAGCAGGTGCGGGGTGAAGTGAGGACAGGGGGAGTCCTGAACTTTGTTCGTAGTTGGCAGAAAGCCCTGAACTTTGTACAGAGTTGGCAGAGCATAAGGACTGTTGGCAATTTGCCACAATGACGTTGTGGGAGGAGCGTTGGGAGGAGTTACGACAAGAACAGTGTGGGGGATTTGCCAGAATGAGGTTTGAGGAGGAGTTGTAGGTGGAGTAACTGTATAAAATGGGTGTAAAAATGACAGTCAGGGTTCAGTTCTGGAGAACTGATCCGGCTTTATGCGCTGCTGCTAATACAGTCTGATTTTCCTGAAGAACTTGCTGCTGTGGTGTCGTCTTTTCCCTCGCGAAGATGTTTTTCGACAAATTGAAGATTTGGACTCGTCGAAACTGTCGTTTCCTAGACACGACAGTTTCATGATTGAGGACCTCCTTTTGGTGTTTGTGGAGACACTTGTCAGTCAGTAGTGAGCCTCTCCAGTAGTAGTGGAATAGGTTGGCCACCTTGCAGAAGCCCTGCAACATGTCCCACCACCAGGGCGAACCTGTTTCCGCTAAGGGACGTCTGACAAAGATGGTGAAAGGAACAATGTGGAGGACTACATGTGCACCTTTCAGCAAATAGAACAGCAGGAGAAGGAGATGTGGGAGCCCAAAGAATGAGCCTGAATGGAAAGGCCAAGCAGGCCTACTACAGGCATACTACAGGCCTACTACAGGCCTACTACAGGCATACTACAGGCCTACTACAGGCATACTACAGCCCTACTACAGGCCTACTACAGGCATACTACAGGCATACTACAACTACACCCCCATGGACGTCTGTGACCTGTAAGAAGAAATTCCAAGGCAGGCTGGACTGCGGGTCACTGTGACTGGCCAAAAGTTCCCAACCTGGACGTATCTGGTCTGACCTACCCAGGTCCTGCCCTGAGGGATGTTCTGCACAGCACCAAGATGAAAGCCTGTGTTACACCTGGAGCCAGGTACGAGTAACAAAGGGGGTCCAGTGGAGAGAGGGGCTGCTGCCGCCAAGACTCTTGGCAGTGAAGAATGGGCTCCTGTAGCACCTGGCCTCAGCCAGACACTGAAGCTCACGCACTGGAAGGTAATTACATTACATTACATTATTGGCATTTGGCAGACGCTCTTATCCAGAGCGACGTACAACAAAGTGCATACCTATAACCAGGGATAAGTTCACTGAAAGACCCCAGAGGGAAGTACAATTTCAACTGCTACCTGTAGAACAAAGATAAGGACGAGGGCCTTTTTTTTTTTTTTTGAGAACAAAGAAACAAACAAACAGAGCAAAAGTGACCAAAGTTAACTATCCAACACTGCTTACCTAGCCAACTAAAAATACCGATACACAAAGCTAGTCACAGAGACAACAATTAAGGTTCACAGGGAGGTAGGGAGGGATGGGGAGAGGTGCTGCTTGAAGAGGTGTGTCTAGAGCTTGCGCTTGAAGGTGGGGAGAGATTCTACAGTTCTGACCTCAACGGGGAGTTGGGTATCGTCCGCGTAGCAGTGGTAGGATAGCCCATGTGCAGTGATCACAGGGCCAAGGGAGCGAGTGTAAAGAGAAAAAAGAAGCGGGCCTAGGACTGAGCCCTGGGGAACTCCTGTGGCGAGGGGCCGAGGTGTCGATACCGAACCAGCCCAGGCAACCTGGAAGGAGCGACCAGAGAGGTAGGACTCAATCCAGTCCAGGGCTGTGCCACAGATGCCCGTTGCTGACAGGGCAGACAGGAGGATGGAGTGATCCACAGTGTCGAAAGGCAGCAGAGAGATCTAGAAGAATGAGGACAGAGGAGAGGGAGGCTGCTCGTGCGGCATGGAGTGACTCACTGACGGAGAGGAGCGCAGTCTCTGTCGAGTGGCCCGATCTGAAGCCAGACTGATGGGGGTCTAGCAGGTTGTTGTTAGAAAAGAAAGAAGAAAGTTGAGTAGAAGCAGCTCGTTCTATAGTTTTAGAAAGGAAAGGAATAAGAGATGCCGGGCGGTAGTTCTGGATGATGGAGGGATCCAGAGTAGGCTTTTTTAGCAGCGGAGTGATGTGGGCCCTCTTGGAGGATGCCGGAAAACAGCCGGAAAGACAGGGAGGAGTTGACAAGGGAGGTGACAAATGGGAGAATGTCAGGTGTGATAGTTTGGAGAAGAGAAGAGGGGATAGGGTCAAGGGCACAGGTTGTAGGGCGGTGGCAGAGCAGGAGTTGAGAAACATCAGAGTCTGTAAGGGGGGAGAAAGTGGAAAAGGAAGGGATGGGCCTAGAGGGGGGGAAGGGCAAGGTGAGGGGGTTGGTGGTTGTAAAGGATCTACGGATTACTGTGACCTTCTCATCGAAGAAATCACCAAAGTCATCAGCAGCAAAGGAGGACTGAGGAGGAGGAGGCAGTGCATTGAGGAGAGAGGAGAAAATAGAGAAATGTTTCCGGGGGTTAGAACCGGAGTTCTGAATTTGTGTTTGAAAGTATTTTGCTTTGGCGGCAGTGACAGCGGAAGAGAATGCCGCCAGGAGAGACTGGTAAGTCGTGAGGTCTGAAGCGTCTCTGGATTTCCCCCACTTCCTCTCCGCTGCGCAGAGGCTGGCCCTGGAGGTACGGAGGGTGTCAGATATCCAAGGACTGGGAGGGGATGTGCGAGGTGGCTTTGAGACAGGCGGACAGAGAGAGAGTCAAAGGCGGAGGAGAGAGATGAAAGGAGGGTGGCAGATGCAGAGTTAGTGGGGAGTTCGAAGAAGGATTCAAGAGGGGGGAGTGAGGCGATGACGGTGCTGGCAAAGGAAGAGGGTGAGAGGGAGTGGAGGTTACGGCGGGCTGAGGAAGTGTGGGTGGGAGGAGGGGGAGGAGGATGGGGAGGAAGAGAGACCGAGAATGAGATTAAGTGGTGATCAGATGTATGCAGAGGGGTAACCGTGAAATCGGAGCATGAGCAGTTCCTCACAAAGACAAGGTCTAGGACATTGCCCGCCTTGTGGGTTGGAAGAGAGTGTTGCAGGAAGAGGCCCTGCTGATGACCACAACTGGGACCAGCCTCTATCCTACATACTTCTTGCTGTGCAGGAAGGACCCCAGGTGTCCACTGGGTTCACTCCGTTTGAACTCCTGTATAGGTGTCCTCCCTGTAGCCTCCTCAACCTAGGAGTTCAGCAGCATGCCAATAACCAGCTTGCCCAACTCCACAATTTCCAGCCAGGCGAGTGAGGTTTATCACTGATGGAACCTGGCAGAAGGAGGCTACAGTGGGTACACCAACTATAAACCTACATGGGTTGAGGATCACAAGGCAACTCATGCCACAATGTTCATGGTGAATGTGCAGCCCTAACGGGTACTATTGAAATGCAAATGACCATCACAAAGGACGCAAAAAGGATACTGGTCCTGGGAGTAGTCCGTGGTTTAACCCCGGGTTAATGATCTGAAGCCTGATGGCTCCCTGAGGTTCTGCAAAGACTTCAGGTGGCTGAACGTGGTATCATCGTTTGAAACATACCACATTCCCTGAGCAGATAAGCTGATCAAGGCTAGTCACATTCCATAACCAAGTATGGGTTATTCACAGATTCCACTAGCCCAGGTAAACTGAAAATGGGGTTTGTGGAGAAAAAGGTTTTTTTTCTCTCCACTACGACTGCCTCTTGCCACATCTGTGCCATTCCTCTGTAGTCCTGTGCTATTAATTTGTATAAACTCAAACTCAAACTTAGAGTCAAGTTATCTCCAAATGTACAAATAAAGTATGCGGTTGGTTTTGCATCAATTTTAGGTTGAGCAAACCCCCATTCAATAGCATAATTACAACCTTTACTATCACTTTACAAGGGATTCATTCTAATTTGGCACACAATAATGGTACACGAATAATAATGAACCACAGACAAAACTGGTTGAATGACCAGCAAACAGAATTTTTCAAAATCTCAATTAATAGAAGCAAATTAATACATTTGGCTATTTTCATTGAACAGAGACAAAAATTAAAATTGAAACGAGACAGATATTTTGCACAAGCCACTGTCATCTTTGTCGTCAAGCAATTTGAGCATTGCATGACTCAGCTTGTAGTGATTACTACATTTGCTTTCAGTTCCACACTTTCTAGCACATTTAACATGTTTGTGGTGTCTTCGCCTTGTAACTATGACAGTTTCCATGGCCACTGATACATTTACACATTGCATGGCCTTTAAATAGACCGCACCAATTTACCACCAAGTTTTGACTCATTTAAAAAACCCATGTTTACTGAGAGTGGTAATTTTCTACCATTGTGAATCAGACACCTGATTTGCATTAAAATTAGTCATGGCAGGGACTGCTGGGTGGCTCATCTGGTTAAAGCATTTACCCATGTGAAGTCATCACCAAGTGTTGAAAGTTGCTAAACTGAACTGTTATAACATGCAGTAGGGTTCTCAAACTACCTCCTAACCCGCCCCATATTAGGAGTTCTCAAACACAGCCTAGAGCCCCCGTGTGTGTGATTCTAAAACTTAGTCTAGGCCCCTCCCCTTTGTGTGTCGTTCTCAAACTCCATCTACAACCCCCCGTGTGTGCGATTCTCAAACAGAATCCCCAAGCAATTTGCATGTGTGAATCATTGCCATTTGCTTTGTCTCTGTAGTTCCGTTTCAGAGACCAGATGTTCACACCTTCAGCAATTAAGTTTACATGTCAGTCTAGAATTTGATAAGGTAAATGTAACTTCTTCCTAAAGGAATCATTTCTCATTTCTGACTGATTAAGTCATGCAATGTGAATATACAAAATGTATTATTCATGCCATACAGTAACTACTTCTGACATAATGTGACTTTAATCCATAAATGTGTCTAATCGGCAACAATGAAGAGTTTGCAATAATGTTTGGAATTAAATCAGCATGCACAGTGGGGACCCAGTTTGAAAACCCCTGCTGCACAATACACGCCTTACACACAATTATCACACTTTCAAAGTTTAAATGAAACTAGGGGGCTTCTGGGTGAACAATTAGTTTGAAAGTGAATTAGTGTAGCATTTGCTGTTAATGACTTGTGATCTAATGATGAAAGAAGCTTAGAAAAATCTAAGCTTTTAAACCACAGAAAGCCAAGCTTCCAGGTAATGAGATGTCACAGTTTGCATCTAAAACTCGTTTGCACTTTTGTTCCTTGGGCACAGTGCACAGAGGATTTTACACAAAGGCATACAGGAAATACAGAAATAAAACAGAATAAAGATAATCAGACATTCAATAAAACAGTAATACACTTAAAATAATTGCATAACTGTAAAGGGCTTCACTTACTAAGTCTTCGATGCCAATGGCATTCCAGCTTTGCATTATGGGAAGGAAAGAAATGAAAGATGGTATGATCCAGCATCCTCCCAGCATCAGAGCCACTCTTATAGGTGTCATCTTGTTCCTGTACACCAGGGGCTGGCAGCAGATCGCGTAGTACCTGTACCAAACAACCACAACAGTAAAGAGTGAGTCTGGAATGAACAGTGAGGGTCTGGAGTGAATAAAAAAGAGTGAAAAAAAACAACATTGTATTGTTCTGAAATAATATTGTTAGCATAGGCACTCAGTGACCACTTTTATTAGGTAGACCTCTACATCAGATTGTTAATGCAAATATCTAATCAGCCAATCATGTGGCAGCAACTCAATGCAGAAAAGCATGCAGACACGGTCAAGAGGTTCAGTTGTTGTTAAGACCAAATCAGAATGGGGAAGAAACTGCTGATCTCCTGGGATTTTACACACAACTCTAGAGTTTACAGAAAATGGAAGAAAAAAACCTGCCAGTTCTGTGGGCAAAAATGTTAATGTGGGAGGTCAGCAGAGAACGGTCAGACTGGTCAAAGCTGACAGGAAAGAGACAGTAACTCAAATAACCATGTGTAACAACAGTGGTATGCAGATAAGTGGATGGGCTACAGTAGCAGAAGACAGTTAAGTGTAAAAAAAAAGAAATACCTAATAAAGCGTTCACTGAGTGTATACAAAAGCGTGGGAATTGAAGGGCTGTTGAGTTTTTCCCATTTAAGGTTCTTAATACACATGTCAGACTAAGCAAGAACATAGAGATTCACATTTTGTACAAGCGTGAGTTTAATTCAAATGGAATTTCATCTTCTTGAGTTGAGTCATGTCAGATTTTTTTTTAAATAAATGGCACAGCAAATCAAACAGCAAACCACACTGCAAATCAAACAGGGGCTTAGGTCATAGGAAAATGAACAAACGGGGACAGAGAGCCCATCTCAAAGCTGAATGCCACCCACCACTTCTGCCATCTCATTCTACTGGGGAGGGTGGACCCATGTTGTCAGTAACGTCAGGGTTAGGTTTGAGGAGCTAACCCAGGGTTTTAGTTCTGCAGACCTTGGCTATGATGCCACAAGCAGCTGTCACAAAGTCTGGCCTTACTTCCAGGGTTTCAAACACAGAGCTGTTCTTCAGTATCCAGGTTTCACGCACTATCCCAAAACAATTCCCAAAAGCTTCCCTTAACGTCACAAATGACTGATGTCATAACAAATAAAACAACGTAATTGAGGCAGTGAGCCTGCTATTGTACTCCTGGAAGCTTGATGCAAGTCCTCTACCATACCAAAAGCATTGTTAGCAGCAAAGCCAATACAGCATATATCTAAACACTAATCAGACCCTATACATCTGCCAGACTTCTCCATTCCACTATCGCTGGACGCCTGACGGTTCCTCCTAGTTGCACCTGTACTTCTCGGTCATGACTGCTGTCTGTTCTGGCCCCATGGTGGTGGAATTGACCTTCCTGTGGGTGTCAGAACAGCAGAGTCTTTGACCACTATCAAGCGCAGACTGAAAACTCACATCTTCAGGCTGCACCTTCAACTCCCTACCTCACTGTTATAATTAGCCATGTAAGCAACGTGTATGCTATAGGCTATAATTGCACTTGTGTATAATTATTTTAGTATTTGGTGTATTCTAGCTGCCAACCGTGGTATGCTACTTGGAAAGTTGATTTATTAAGTTTTATCCAAGTGATCACTCTAGGACTTGGAATTGTACTTTCCTCTAGGGTCTTCAACGCACTTGTCCTTGGTTCTGATTTGCACTTCGCTTTGTACATCGCACTGGAGCGTCTGCTAAATAACTGTCTGCCAAATTCCAATAATGTAATGTAATGTAACTGTAAGGTAATGTAATGTAATGAAATATTTTCCTGTGCATCTGACTAGGGGGGCACTTTTACCTTCAGCATCTGTGTTGGAATGTACAGTAAAGAGTTTGTAATCTACAGGAAAGAGTGAGTTTGTAGTGCACAGTAAAGAGTGAGTTTGTAGTGCACAGTAGAGTGAGTTTGTAGTGTAGAGTGCAGAGTGAGTTTGTAGTGTAGAGTGCAGAGTGAGTTTGTAGTGCACAGTAAAGAGTGGGTTTGTAGTGCACAGTAGAGTGAGTTTGTAGTGTAGAGTGCAGAGTGAGTTTGTAGTGCACAGTAAAGAGTGGGTTTGTAGTGTAGAGTGCAGAGTAGGGCTGAACGATTAATCGAATTCAAACCGACATCACAATGTAATAGAATGCGATTTTCAAATCGCAAAGGCTGCGATTAAAAAAAAAAAAAAAAAAAAATGTTTTCCCCATGTTACACAATCTAACCAGAGGGTCGGAAACACCTGGCCACGTGGGGTTCACGTACACGCACGCTACCCTACGCTCACGTGACATGCAGAGAGCACGTCAAACACGTGAGAGCAGTAGATGAAGATAACAACTTGCCACGCCATATCTTGTGAAAATGGCCTCGGCAGTACCGAACACTGAAGAGGATACTTTAGTGTCAAAGAGGAGCAGTACGTCGGTTGTCTGGACGTATTTTGGATTTCGGAAAGAAGATACGGCACAGAGTAGGGTATTGTGCAGAACGTGTCTTGCTACCATAGCTACAACACGGGGCAACACTACAAACCTGTTCCAACATTTAAAAAAACATCACAAGGCCATGTATGACCTTTGCATGGCTAAAACCCCGACCACCAGTGTGTCAAGTAGGCCGAATACCACCCGGCAGGGATCACTGACCGAAATGTTCGACAGTATAACTCCATATGAATGACATTCAAAACAGCACCGCGAAATTACTCAGGCGATAGCGGAGTTCATAGGGAAAGATATGATGCCCCTCAACAAGGCTGGGTTTACGGCTTTGGTAAAGAGACTGGATAAACGTTACAGCATGCCATCCCGCACATATTTTAGCCAGGTTGCCATACCGGAGCTATACAAAACATGCAGGCAGAGAGTCACAGCGGAGCTAAAAACAGCGGAGTTTTTCGCTACTACCACGGACATGTGGTCAAGCCGTACAGCAGAACCCTATCAGAGTCTGACCGTGCATTTCATCAATGAAGGATTTGACCTCAAAGCTCGCTGTCTTCAGACTGCTTACTTCCCGGACGACCACACTGGGGAGAACATTGCAGCCGGCCTGAGAGAGGGACTAGCCAGCTGGGACCTCGATGAAGACAACCATGTCTGCGTAACAACGGACAATGCATCGAACATGGTGAAGGCAGCGCAGCTTAACGAGTGGACCAGGCTCCAGTGTTTTGGCCACCGATTACATCTTGCCATTGGTAAGTTTCTTTCAGTATTTTTATAACGTGAGAGAGAGAGAGAGAGAATAAGAAGAGAACGTGAACGATTAAGAACAGAATAGTTGAATGAATTATTAAGTTTGTTTTCTAATGTAGCTAGCTGTGTGTGTGTGTGTGTGTGTGTGAGAGAGAGAGAGAATAAGAAGAGAACGTGAACGATTAAGAACAGAATAGTTGAATGAATGATTAAGTTTGTTTTCTAATGTAGCTGTGTGTGTGTGTGAGAGAGAGAGAGAATAAGAAGAGAACGTGAACGATTAAGAACAGAATAGTTGAATGAATGATTAAGTTTGTTTTCTAATGTAGCTGTGTGTGTATGTGTGCGTGCTTGTGATAGCCTAGTAACACACAACTTAAATTGTATGAAGTACACTAATGTAATTTTTTAAAATTTCTTTCAGAAAATGCAATGAAAGATGACAGAGTGTCAAGAGCAACAGGGCTGTGCAAAAAGCTGGTGGGGCACTTCTCCCACAGTTGGAAGAAGAAGGCAGCAATGACTGAGGCACAGAGGGAGCTCAATCTTCCTGAGCATGCCCTCATAACTGAGTGCCCAACAAGATGGGGATCCAAAGAATTGATGATTGCAAGAGTGCTGGAACAGATCAAGGCCATATCCCAGGTATTGTCAAGCGATCGAAATGCGCGCCACCTCATCCCGACCTGGCAGGATATTGAAGTGTTAGAGTCCATTCACAAGGCGCTGCATCCTCTCCAGGAATTTACTGATGCTCTTTCTGGAGAGGAGTACATCAGCATCTCTTACCTCAAGCCAATTCTCCATCTTCTGGCCGCATCACTCCTGGCTGAAGATGATGAGGACACTGACCTGTCTAGGTCAATTAAAACCAAGGTCCTGGCATACCTCAAAGAGAAATATAGCGACCCCGACACCCAGGAGCTTTTGGACGTTGCGTCATTTCTGGACCCGAGGTTCAAAATACAGTACATCAGAGCAGACCACATCCCTGCCATTAAGACTCGACTGAAGACTGAAATGGAGCAGTCAGCAAGACAAGTTAAGATAAATTCTAATAATAATAATAATAATAATAATAATAATAATAATGTTCTTGAATATGATACTGACAATGTTATCCTCATCCCTCATTGCAAAACTAAAACTTTTTTTTAATCTGGCAGGAGAAGAGGTCCCGTACAGAAACCGTTTCGAAGGCTCAAAGTGCAAAGCCCTCTGCGGAAAAGGCAAAGAAGTCTCTCTGCAGTTTCTTCAAGACCAGTGTGGCATCTCCTGCTTTGCTTGTGCAACTTGACAATGTCGTGGAGGCTGAGTTGAATAGTTACCTATTTACCCCTGCCATTGACGGAGAAGAAAATCCCCTGGCCTGGTGGAAGCTGCACAAGATCAACTTTCCACAACTGAGCAAGTTGGCCCGCAAGTATCTTTGTGTACCAGCCACAAGTTCCCCCTCAGAACGTCTGTTTAGCACTGGAGGGAATATAGTAACTTGTACTCGCTCTTCCTTAAAACCAGCAAAAGTTGATATGCTGGTTTTCCTGGCAAAAAACCTCTGAGCTACTGAGAACCATACAGTAGGATGATTGTGGCTGGCAGAGCCGTACTCCTTGTCCTTGTGCACTTTAGTCTGTGTGGTTTGTTACTGTTACTGTGGAGATCAGTAAGATTCGTATTTATTTAATTCATATTAATGTTCATAGTGTTTCTTTTTCTTTTTAAATTGTATTAAAAAGTGCAATCCACACGTTTACATATTACATTACGACGACTTGTGAGTTATCTAAATATTTTTAGAGTGGTAGAGCCAGAGATTTGTTCTTATTTCTGCACTTTAGTTTGTATGATTGTGTGAGTTTGTGTGATTTGTTGTGTGATTTGTTACTGTTACTGGAGATCAGTAAGATACTAAGATTTGTATTTATTTTTCATATTAATGTTCACCAGGCCTGTTGTTCTGCAGTGCTTTGTTTGTCAGATTTTATTAAAACGTTAAGTCATGATAATTATATTACATGTTTACAAGGCTTGAAGTTAAATCAATGTCAATATTCTACTGTGATTGAAGGTTTTTCTTTTTATAATTCATTAGTTAAATAAAGATATGTTCATATCAATTCATGCATCAATTCATCTAATTTCATCATAACACGTAGGCCTGGCCTACAGGAAAGAGCAGTTTATATGTTGACTGTATCTAATGTGTTGGTCATACTATAGAATGATTTATTGCTTGTGTTTAGTGAATAATACAGAAGATAAGGAACTTCCAAAAAAAAATTGCATACTAAATCGCAATCGCAATATTGGTCTAAAAAATCGCAATTAGATTATTTTCCAAAATCGTTCAGCCCTAGTGCAGAGTGAGTTTGTAGTGCACAGTAAAGAGTGGGTTTGTAGTGTAGAGTGCAGAGTGAGTTTGTAGTGTAGAGTACAGAGTGAGTTTGTAGTGTAGAGTACAGAGTGAGTTTGTAGTGCACAGTAAAGAGTGGGTTTGTAGTGTAGAGTGCAGACTGTGTTTTTAGTGCACAGTAAAGAGTGAGTTTGTAGTGTAGCGTGCAGATCGAGGTTGTAGTGTAGAGTGCAGAGTGTGTTTGTAGTGCACAGTAAAGAGTGAGTGTGTAGTGTAGAGTGCAGAGTGAGTTTGTAGTACACAGTAAAGAGTGGGTTTGTAGTGTAGAGTGCAGAGTGACTTTGTAGTGTAGAGTGCAGAGTGAGTTTGTAGTGCACAGTAAAGAGTGGGTTTGTAGTGTAGAGTGCAGAGTGAGTTTGTAGTGCACAGTAAAGAGTGGGTTTGTAGTGTAGAGTGCAGAGTGAGTTTGTAGTGTAGAGTACAGAGTGAGTTTGTAGTGTAGAGTACAGAGTGAGTTTGTAGTGCACAGTAAAGAGTGGGTTTGTAGTGTAGAGTGCAGAGTGTTTTTAGTGCATTGTAAAGAGTGAGTTTGTAGTGTAGCGTGCAGATCGAGGTTGTAGTGTAGAGCGCAGAGTGTGTTTGTAGTGCACAGTAAAGAGTGAGTGTGTAGTGTAGAGTGCAGAGTGAGTTTGTAGTGCACAGTAAAGAGTGAGTTTGTAGTGTAGAGTGCAGAGTGAGTTTGTAGTGTAGAGTGCAGAGTGAGTTTGTAGTGTAGAGTGCAGTGAGTTTGTAGTGCACAGTAAAGAGTGGGTTTGTAGTGTAGAGTGCAGAGTGAGTTTGTAGTGCACAGTAAAGAGTGGGTTTGTAGTGTAGAGTGCAGAGTGAGTTTGTAGTGTAGAGTACAGAGTGAGTTTGTAGTGTAGAGTGCAGAGTGAGTTTGTAGTGTAGAGTACAGAGTGAGTTTGTAGTGTAGAGTGCAGAGTGAGTTTGTAGTGCACAGTAAAGAGTGAGTTTGTAGTGCACAGTAAAGAATGAGTTTGTAGTGTAGAATGCAGAGTGAGTTTGTAGTGTAGAGTGCAGAGTGAGTTTGTAGTGCACAGTAAAGAGTGAGTTTGTAGTGCACAGTAAAGAGTGAGTTTGTAGTGCACAGTAAAGAATGAGTTTGTAGTGTAGAGTGCAGAGTGGGTTTGTAGTGTAGAGTGCAGAGTGAGTTTGTAGTGTAGAGTGTAGAGTGAGTTTGTAGTGTAGAGTGCAGAGTGTGTTTGTAGTGCACAGTAAAGAGTGGGTTTGTAGTGTAGAGTGCAGAGTGGGTTTGTAGTGTAGAGTGCAGAGTGAGTTTATAGTGTAGAGTGCAGAGTGAGTTTGTAGTGTAGAGTGCAGAGTGTGTTTGTAGTGCACAGTAAAGAGTGCATTTTGTACTGTACTGTACTGAAAAGAGTGTTAGTGATTACTAATGATTACATTAATTAATAATAACAAAAAGAAAGATTGTACCAGTAGTACTTACTATACCATTGCTTTCAAGACCAAGCTATAAATAGTGTTGAACAGTCACTAGTCTGGAGGTTAATGATGAAGCTAGGTGGGCTGAATGGCCTGTTCTCATCATTGTGTATTAGTATAATCTTGTTCTCTAGGTGGGCTGAATAGCCTGGTCCCATTATTATGTATTACTATAATTTTGTTCTCTCGATAGGTTGAATGTCCTGTTCTGATCATAATGTGTTTTTACAGTATATTCTGAGGTACTACATCGACTGAATGACCAGTTCGCCTCATTCTGAATTCCTTATATGTTAATGTTCTAGGTTGACTGTTCTGCTCTTTATGTATTGTTATGTTTTTATCTTCAAGAACGGCCGATTACCCTATTATTTAATAATTATAATAGTTATAATCAAAGTCACAGAAAGACAAACATAATAATTTCCTCCATATTATGTTATTTGCCATTGTCACACAAAAACCACAAAAAGTACCCCTGCCAAAATTGTCCCCCCTCCCCCATTGGCCAATTGCAGGCCCCCAATCTTGGAGACAGAACCAATAATTACATCAAATAAAATAGCACATGACAGAAAATGGCCCTCAATTATCTTTTGATAAGCCTACAAATGCCTGGTGCTTCAGTGTGGGCGTGCTCCCCTCACGCCCTCCCCTTCCCAGATCTATGCCTCATGGTGGGTTAGTGCCACAAAGCAGCCATTATCCACCACATTAGCAATGAACAGACACCTTACCATTATAAACTCAACAGAACTCGGCAACAATGTAAAGCTGACTTCACTCATAGACGCCTGCTTTTTTTCGAAGTCATAAAATGACAAATAAGAGTAAAAAGGGGATGGAGGGGGTCAGATTTTTTTAAAAATTACTATTATTATTATTATTATTATTATTATTATTATTATTATTATTGACTATTAAGTCAAAATAAGACCAAACAGTGTCACAGAACTGACAAAATACACAACTGTGCTTTGACATAGTTCAGTTAGATGTAAAAGAGAGATAATGTGTAGTCTAGTTTAGGAGATTCTACAGTAACTGGAACAGTGCAAACAACCCCTCACCTAAGCAAAAACTTACTTGGGGCCATCCCTTTCTTTCCATGACTATCATCCCAGCATTGAGGGTGGGTGGACGGGACACACACTTTGCCAGTACTACTGCGCTCTCTTGGGCCTGGTCCAGTAACAGGGCCCCTGAGAGCTTTTCCACTCCTCCCTCCCCCTTAAGTGTGGGCAAATGCCCTTCTGTGATCATAACTACCAGGCAAATATTTCACAGTGCACTGGAGCCTCTGGATATCATCTGTTGAACAAGTGACTAATTTGCAGTACCTATGAAGACCTGAATGGTTGACTTATATGAGGATTTCAAATTCAACAGACACAGATTGTTGAGACTTCCATTACGCACTCTGGCACTACAAAGTGCTTCCATTTGAACATGGTTGTCCATGTTACGTTCCTCTCTTATGAAGTGCTTGGGAAATATACTGTGAGGCTATCTAACTGGCACACTGAAAAAAATCAAAAGAAAAGTTATTTACTTGCTTCTTTTTATTATTTGGGACAGATTCTGTATTTCTGACTGTTTCTGTACTTTGACCTTCAACCAACGACTTGAGCAGTCAGTTAATGGAAAAAGTTTCCAAGAAAATGTTTCCAAGAATCTGTATATAGCCTATCCAAAAGTACAGTGCATCCGGAAAGTATTCACAGCGCTTCATTTTTCCCACATTTTGTTATGTTACAGCCTTATTCCAAAATGGAATAAATTCATTTTTTTCCTCAAAATTCTACACACAACACCCCATAATGACAACATGAAAGAAGTTTTTTTGAAATTTTCCCAAATTTATTAAAAATAAAAAACTAAGAAATCACATGTACATAAATATTCACAGCCTTTGCCAAGAAGCTCAAAATTGAGCTCAGGTGCATCCTGTTCCACTGATCAACCTTTAGATGTTTCTACAGCTTAATTGGAGTCCACCTGTGGTAAATTCAGTTGATTGGACATGATTTGGAAAGGCACACACCTGTCTATATAAGGTCCCACAATTGACAGTGCATGTCGAAGCACAAACCAAGCATGAAGTCAAAGGAATTGTCTGTAGACCTCCGACACAGGATTGTCTCGAGGCACAAATCTGGGGAAGGGTACAGAAAAATTTCTGCTGCTTTGAAGGTCCCAATGAGCACAGTGGCCTCCATCATCCGTAAATGGAAGAAGTTCGGAACTACCAGGACTCTTCCTAGAGCTGAGTCTAAACTGAGCAATCGGGGGAGAAGGGCCTTAGTCAGGGAGATGACCATGATGGTCACTCTGTCAGAGCTCCAGCGTTCCTCTGCGGAGAGAGGAGAACCTTCCAGAAGGACAACCATCTCTGCAGCAATCCACCAATCAGGCCTGTATGGTAGAGTGGCCAGACGGAAGCCACTCCTTAGTAAAAGGCACATGGCAGCCCGCCTGAAGTTTGCCAAAAGGCACCTGAAGGACTCTCAGACCATGAGAAACAAAATTCTCTGGTCTGATGAGACAAAGATTGAACTCTTTGGCGTGAATGCCAGGCGTCATGTTTGGAGGAAACCAGGCACCGCTCATCACCTGGCCAATACCATCCCGTCAGTGAAGCATGGTGGTGGCAGCATCATGCTGTGGGGATGTTTTTCAGTGGCAGGAACTGGGAGAAAACCTGCTCCAGAGCGCTCTTGACCTCAGACTGGGGCGACGGTTCATCTTTCAGCAGGACAACGACCCTAAGCACACAGCCAAGATATCAAAGGAGTGGCTTCAGGACAACTCTGTGAATGTCCTTGAGTGGCCCAGCCAGAGCCCAGACTTGAATCTGATTGAACATCTCTGGAGAGATCTGAAAATGGCTGTGCACCGACGCTCCCCATCCAACCTGATGGAGCTTGAGAGGTGCTGCAAAGAGGAATGGGCGAAACTGCCCAAAGATAGGTGTGCCAAGCTTGTGGCATCATATTCAAAAAGACTTGAGGCTGTAATTGCTGCCAAAGGTGCATCAACAAAGTATTGGGCAAAGGCTGTGAATACTTATGTACATGTGATTTCTTAGTTTTTTATTTTTAATAAATTTGCTAAAATTTCAAAAAAACTTCTTTCATGTTGTCATTATGGGGTGTTGTGTGTAGAATTTTGCGGAAAAAAATGAATTTATTCCATTTTGGAATAAGGCTGTAACATAACAAAATGTGGGAAAAGTGAAGCACTGTATGATCTGCTACTTTGTTGAGCTGACTATTACATGATTTAATCCATTTTCTACAAGAACCTTTTTTGAAAGTAATTACAAACCTTCATTCCCTTCCACACATATTTCCCCAACCTACCTACAATAAGCAAATTCATGCTCAGAATCACTGTAAGGCTTTGCACAGTGGCTAGAATGCATGAATGAAAATAGCACCTACTTTAAAATAGGAGGTACTTTACATCATGCTATTGCCAGAACATGAAATTATCCAGTGGGTGCTGGCTCTGAGCTAAATGAACAGGAGACTGCATACAGCAATCAATGTATGTCAGAAATCTCACCTGCGCCCACGACCGAGTAGAAAACTTAGTCACGTTACCTTCATGTTTTCCCAGTTTTCTCAGCTCGATCTCTGTCTGTCTCACAAGTCATTCCAGCTACAATGGAGAAATGGATGCATGTTGTGCTCATTACAGAAGTGTTTGTACATCTGAGGAGGAGGGGGAGCGCACGTTGGAATACATTTCATACTGTTCATTTTTGTGCTCTCTCAGATCCCTGGTGCTCTTGTGCGTGGGCACGCCCGGGGACAGCGATGAGCGTGGTGCTAGAGTAACACCGCTGTTATTGAGCACATTTTTTTTTGTCCATTTAACTTGGCAGAGCAAAGTCACATTTTCCAAAAGAACAATACCCTTCCAGATGGTCTGGCACAGATGTCGAAGCGATACGAATCCAATAACACATAAATGCCAATGAATGACAACAGCTTCTAAAGGAATGACAGTCGCATATAAAGAGAGAGACCATTTCAGCTTTATGTGACTGTCGTGGCACCATTTTTCTCTTTTTGTTTTTAAGACTTTTGTTTTTTTATAAAGGTCAGTTCTCTAGAGTAGAGATCTACTAGAGTGCACATTAGACTAGAGTACAGTATCAGTTTGTGTGTTATTCTGAGTGGTACAAGAGCACAGAGTTCAAGGGGACGTCACAGGGCCTCCTGGGCTTTATTTATGTTAATGTCATTTAGCAGCCAATCAGAAACAGCAGAAAATACAGGAGATACGAAACAAAAGGAAGGGGTTCCAAAAAAAGTAGTTATCTTCTCAAATTAATGAAAATGAAAACTTTATGGAGCAGACTCTTTGAGGCGGAGACCAAAAATGACCAAAAAGGACCAAAAAGGACCAAAAAGGACCAAAAAGGACCAAAAATGGTCATTGGTCATTGGTCATCGCTGGATGGAAATCACAAAAGAACTAGACAGTCTGGAAATATAACAACCAAACAGCCAGCTAGAGCAGAGTAAGCACACATTACGAGACAAACAAGATGCAGAGGAGGCAAAAGTAGGTGCACAATTTGTGGGGGCGGCAGCTGATGACTCAACAGTCCAAGCAGCACAAGCTGTATGTTAGCCTGAGAACCTGCTTCCTCCAATAATGGAAGTTGTTGTTGATGAAAAAAGAAGAAACCAATTTCAGCGCATGAAATTCACAAAGTGACTCAGACGGAAGTGGAAAAACAATGTACCGTGTGGTTTTTATCATGGGTAAAATCACTGAATGAACACAACAGTGTTTGTGTGGGTGTGTTCGTACCTGTCCAGTGTGTGCGCGTGTATTCTTACCAGTCCAGTGTGTGTGTGTGTGTGCCCGTGTGTATTCTTACAAGTCCAGTGTGTGTGTGTGTGCGTGTGTGTGTTCTTATCTGTCCGGGGTGTGCATGTGTATTCTTACCAGTCCAGTGTGTGTGTATATGTGTGTGTGTGTGTGTGTGTGTGTTCTTATCTGTCCAGTGTGTGTGTGTATTCTTACCAGTCCAGTGTGTGTGTGTGTGTGTGTGTGTGTGTGTGGGTGTGGGTGTGCCTGTGTGTGTGTTCTTACCAGTCCAGTGTGTGTGTGTGTGCCTGTGTGTGTGTTCTTACCAGTCCAGTGTGTGTGTGTGTGTATGTGTGTTCTTATCTGTCCTGTGTGTGTGTGTATTCTTACCAGTCCAGTGTGTGTGTGTGTGTGTGCCTGTGTGTGTATTCTCACCAGTCCAGTGTGTGTGTGTGTGTGTGTGTTCTTACCAGTCCAGTGTGTGTGTGTATTCTTACCTGTCCAGTGTGTGTGTGTGTGTATGTGCCCGTGTGTGTGTTCTTACCAGTCCAGTGTGTGTGTGTGTGTGTGTGCCCGTGTGTATTCTTGCCAGTCCAGTGTGTGTGTGTGTGTGTGTGTGTGTACTTACATGTACAGTGTGTGCATGATCTTACCTATCCAGTGTATGTGCGTGTGTGTTCTTACTTGCCAGTGTGTGTGTGTGTGTTCTTACATGTTCAGGGTGTGTTATCTTACCTTCTTACCTGTGTGTGGGGGCAGAGGGGGTGTTCTGAGTGTGTGTGAACACGTTCTCCCACCTGTCCAGGTTGTGTTCTTACCTGTCCAGGTTGTGTTCTCACCTGTCCAGGTTGTGTTCTTACCTGTCCAGGTTGTGTTCTCACCTGTCGAGAGCGATGCAGCACAGGTGCAGGATGGAGGCAGTGGTCAGCAGGACATCCAGAGAGGTTCGGACCAGACAGAAGGTGTCCCCGTAACTCCAGCGGCCTGTGGTCAGCTCAATAGCTGCAAAAGGCATCACCACCAGCGCCACCAAGAGGTCGGCAAATGCCAGCGACACAATGAAGTAGTTGGTCTTCTTTTTCCTGGGCGGAGCAAAGAGCCAAAGAGAAGTAGACTGAGAGCTGAGAGAAAAGGGATGTGTCTAAATTCACATTGTCAGGACAAGGCGAGAAATACACAAAAGCCAAAGTCATACATCTAAGAACAGAAAATAATGCAGACCTCAGTCAAATTAAAGACTAAATCATTAAAAGCAGAACTCCAGACATGAGTACAGGCCTCCTTGCACATCCCCGCTCTGCCGTTCGGAGACTGGGTGTTCCAGATTGGGAAAAAGGGTGTGACTTAAAAATGGCCTGCTATTATGATTTTAACAGCCATCCATTTTCTCATCCTCCCCTTTTCTCCAATCTAAAACGCACGGTTATTAAGCCCTGCATTTGTTGTGGTAACCTGGCTTAATTTAAAGCTGGAAATCACAGAGTCAATGACATTCTGGGAGAATAACAAGTATTAAAGGATCAATGTGGTCGGTGCATTAACTTCTGAATATGCCACATTTAGTCTCTTTTTGTTTGTTTATCAACAGTTAAATTCCGTAATTACAGTGTATAGATGTAGAAATATTGTGCAGTAAAAACATGATTTAAGAATATTAATATTAATACTGCAAAAACAGCTTATGCTTAAGTTTTTACCCAGCAAAAGTTGTGTTGACTTCTTTTCAAAAGGCAAAATACAAAGGTAGCATACAGTAACTGTCCGGGCCAATCAAAAGCATACTCAAATGCTGAAATAATAGTTCAGTTGAACTATTATACTAAAAATCCCCAGACGTTCCAAGTTGCCCACCTTTACAAAGATTCTGGATCACAAAGAATGGACGCCCTCCATTTTGCCTCTCGGTGAGAACCATCTGGGCACACACAGTAGCCTCCTCAGATCACAAGACATGTCCCTCTGCTGGACAGACCTGGCTATTTAAACATGCTGTGAAGGGCTACTTATCCTTTATAGGCCTGTAACTGAGTTTCCCACAAGACTGTTTAATTCAGAGAGAGTTATTAGCGTGCTGTAAATATTTATTCACTGGGAATTACTTTGTAGAGATCCGTTTCCATTAAGGAGTTAGGACATAATTCATAGGGAGCAGGTTAGGATAAAAAATCCCATTCCTTTTTCCAGTGTAGCACATTTTATGTCTTATTACTGGACCATAAGTTTCAAAATAGGAAAAATTACATTTAGCTCCTGTGATTAATGCAAATTATCCTCTTATCCTGATAGAATATACATTTTAAATTGGTGCTCGTCAAAGTAATAGTAAATAAACTGGCTAAGATATAATTGTTAATAAAACATTTTGACACATCTCACATAAACATAACTGTGCTTTTCTCAGTTAAACAATCCTCAGCTCAGATAATAATAATAATAATAATAATAATAATAATCTGGAATAAACTGGAATTTTGCTCCAATCTATATACACTGGTGTGAAAAAGTGTTTGCCCCCTTCCTGATTTTTTTTTTTTTTTTTTGCATGTTTGTCACACTTAAATGTTTCAGATCATCAAACAAATTTAAATATTAGTCAAAGGTTTTTATTATTAAGGGAGAAAAAAAATCCAAACCTACATGGCCCTGTGTGAAAAAGTGATTGCACCCCCTGTTAAAACATAACTTAACTGTTGTTTATCAAACCTGAGTTCAATTTCTCTAGCCACACCCAGGCCTGATTACTGCCATACCTGTTCTCAATCAAGAAATCACTTAAATAGGACCTGCCTGACGTAGAAGTGAAGTAGACAAAATGATCCTCAAAAGCTAGACATTATGCCGAGATCTAAAGAAATTCAGGAACAAATGAGAAAGAAAGTAATTGAGATCTATTAGTCTGGGAAAGGTTATAAAGCCATTTCTAAAGCTTTGGGACTCCAGCGAACCACAGTGAGAGCCATTATCCACAAATGGTGAAAACATGGAACAGTGGTGAACCTTCCCAGGAGTGGTTGGCTGACCAAAATTACTCCAAGAGCGCAGCGACGACTCATCCAAGAGGTCACAAAAGACCCCACAACAACATCCAAAGAACTGCAGGCCTCACTTGCCTCAGTTAAGGTCAGTGTTCATGACTCCACCATAAGAAAGAGACTGGGCAAAAATGGCCTGCATGGCAGAGCTCCAAGACGAAAACCACTGCTGAGCAAAAAGAACATTAAGGCTCGTCTCAATTTTGCCAGAAAACATCTTGATGATCCCCAAGACTTTTGGGAAAATACTCTGTGGTCTGACGAGACAAAAGTTTAACTTTTTGGAAGGTGTGTGTCCTATTACATCTGGCGTAAAAGTAACACCGCATTTCAGAAAAAGAACATCATACCAACAGTAAAATATGGTGGTGGTAGTGTGATGGTCTGGGGCTGTTTTGCTGCTTCAGGACCTGGAAGACTTGCTGTGATAAATGGAACCATGAATTCTGCTGTCTACCAAAAAATCCTGAAGGAGAATGTCCGGCCATCTGTTCGTGACCTCAAGCTGAAACGAACTTGGGTTCTGCAGCAGGACAATGATCCAAAACACACCAGCAAGTCCACCTCTGAATGGCTGAAGAAAAAGAAAATGAAGACTTTGGAGTGGCCTAGTCAAAGTCCTGACCTGAATCCTATTGAGATGCTGTGGCATGACCTTAAAAAGGCGGTTCATGCTCGAAAACCCTCCAATGTGGCTGAATTACAACAATTCTGCAAAGATGAGTGGGCCAAAATTCCTCCACAGCGCTGTAAGAGACTCATTGCAAGTTATCGCAAACGCTTGATTGCAGTTGTTGCTGCTAAGGGTGGCCCAAGCAGTTATTAGGTTTAGGGGGCAATCACTTTTTCACATAGGGCCATGTAGGTTTGGATTTTTTTCTCCTTTAATAATTAAAACCTTCATTTAAAAACGGCATTTTGTGTTTACTTGTGTTGTCTTTGACTAATATTTAAATTTGTTTGATGATCTGAAACATTTAAGTGTGACAAACATGCAAAAAAATAAGAAATCAGGAAGGGGGCAAACACTTTTTCACACCACTGTACATATTCTAAATACACATATAGCTTCAATCTATAAAACTGAGATAAAAGGACTTGCAGTAGCACTTTTGGTGATTCCTTTAGGACTACATTAATGCATCTGTGTATGGCAACTTAACAAGACCAACTCGTTTGTACAAAAGTTCATCTAATTGGTATCAGCACACAAGTGGAAACTGTGCTTATACTTTAAGTACTGAGTGAAAATAGAATATATGTCAGTTTATGTCAGTTTATAACAGTAATTCAACAAGAAAAAAACAAAAACTTTTTTATCCCCAGACATGCACTGCGAAACACCCCTGTCGATAAGCAAGTCTGCCTTTTTCTGGCACTGTTGCAAAAGCCAGTGAAACAAAAAACAAAAGTCCAGTTCCTTAGAACCAATTTTCTGTGAGGGCCCATTTTGTCCTGCCGGTAGATGTAAACATACAAAATTGTATTTTATTCCTATGACAGGTCTGACCGTGATTTTTGCAGACCCATTTTCATGCTGAGAAGGTCATTTGTTTCACATGGGGCTCTTTACAAAGATGAATAAATTAACCACGTGGGTCTGGAAAACAGAAAGGGCACCATGGACGTGACAGAGAGGACCAGTTGCTCTCTGCAAAAGGGCCACTTCACAGAAGAAAAAGCTGAGG
This sequence comes from Conger conger, assembly GCF_963514075.1. Taxonomy (NCBI): domain Eukaryota; kingdom Metazoa; phylum Chordata; class Actinopteri; order Anguilliformes; family Congridae; genus Conger; species Conger conger. Next base: position 23,102,121 of record NC_083771.1, read on the forward strand.
GGGGAACCAATGGTCCCCATAGCAACCACATACTCAAGGCAATTTAAATGAATTGCTTCTAACACAGGGACAAAGATGCATATGATTGCACAGATATACTGATGCACAGATATAGATGTCGCAGTGCACTGAAATTTAAAGGACGCAACTTCTCCTTGAGTCCCTGTCTCTGTACAGTGCTAAAGTAGTCTATTTCTTCAAACTATTTCTACTAACTGTGTTATACACACTTCCTCAATTTCTATTTGTACATTTTTGGCATTTAGCAGAAGCTGTAATTCAGAGGGACCTGTCACTGCTAGTTTACATTACATTAATGGCATTTGGCAGACGCCAGACGACGTGCAGTTGATTAGACTAAGCAGGAGACAATCCTCCCCTGGATCAATGCAGGGTTGCTCAAGGGCCTTGCTCAAGGGCCCAACGGCTGTGCGGATCTTATTGTAGCTACACCACCAACCTTGCAGTCATGTACCTTAACCACTACGCTACAGGCCGCCCTAATTAACTCAACTAGCCCTAGTTGTGCTCACCTGGAAATCGAACCTACATTATATACTATTAATCACAGAAAAGGTACATTTTACATTAAATGTTTGCATTTGCTGAAAGCCTCAAAATACAGGAAATTAAAATGATCAGTCCTAACACTAACATCAGCCTGCTCTCCATCCAGGTACCAGGACAGATCTCTGACAGATAGATCTGAGCTAGCCTATTTTTAAACGCCTAACCAAATGCCAGCTAGTTGGCTACCTAACTGGCAATAACACTGTCACTGCCATTTTTCCGTGTTGCTAGAGCTAGCCTAGTGAACTCCCTTTGTTAGTGTTTATGACTAGCCTAATAAAATAACATAGCTGGTGATTTAGCTGTAAGTTTTCTGCTTATGTATGCTGACCTATCTTGTCTCTTTTTGGCCACATAGTTTACAGTATCCAACACGTTTTCACAGTGTGACTGGCTGCTGTTACTGTCTGTGTGCTACTACCTGCATGTGATAACGTTGCTGAACTTAACGGTCCGTTTAGAACTTCAGATTGAGGTCTAATTCAGATTTAATAAAATGTACTCAAAAAATTACAAAAAGGAAGTGTATTTCTGAATTACCCACATAATGAGTGGTCTTGTGCTGGGATCCTTATTTTTGTTTTCAATTTATTAAAGTTTTATGCTAATTAAAAATATATATATATCCATAAGACAGAAATGGTGCAACGTAGCAATATGAAAATCAGGGGTTGGTGAGCCCGTTGCCATTGTAGTAGACAAAATGGCATTGAGATTGGTTTTGTAACGGCTGAGATATTGACGTTCAAAAAGTGCCAACTAACGCAAACATATAAATCTTGTTCCTTCACCATTATGCCACACTCCAAGGACAGTGCAATTAGGGCCCTATTCAAGATATGCACAAACAAAGTGAACATAGATCCAAAATTGTGCACCTTGGCAGTTTGACAATGTAATACTGTAAGGCCCACTGACAGATGTGTTACTGGTGTGTACGTGAAGAAGAGCAATATATGTATACAAGGCATAGTTTGAAGGTGTGACCCATGTTAGACTGAGATTAATGCATTTAAACTCTGTTTCTATGTACATTTTAAACACAAAAAAGAATATTGGATGCATTCCATAAGGAATTGCAAAGTGTTCTTTCAACCAATGCTTAATGAATTATCACAATGAATAGTATCTTAACCTGACACATTATTTATACATAAATAACACTTTAAAATAATTGGTAATTAATTTAAAGTGGTAATTCAGGGACTGTAACTGCTGTTTCAGTGCTAAAAAGAGCTAAATTAATAATTGTACAATATATTTATTCCAAAGAGAAGTAATCTCTCTTTAATATCAAATCAAATGTGTACATCTGCCTCTTAAAATGACTACAGAGAAAAAATATTATACACAAACACCCTCCCTGCTACAAAGGTGACAGTAATGGGCATGGTGGAGGAGTTGGGGTCTTTTGCTTGAGGAATTACTCCATTTTCACATTGGAAGCAGGTACACGTTATTTAGCAAAGGTATTTCCTTTGCTAAATTGGCAAGGCCAACTACCGTACATTAGCTAAAATTGCAGAATGCAGTCATGATATTTGAAATGGAACCAGTTCACTCCTGTTCATGTGACATGACCAATGAAAGCCATTGTTTTAAATACCTTCTCAGGGTTTAAATTGCATCCCCTTATGCATACAGTGCATTTCATATTTGTGCATTCAACATGTAAAGTGGAGGGACATTTTCTAAGGCGGCTTGCAACTTCATTATTCAACTCATGGGGAAAGAGACTGCAGAGGGTCCAATATAAACAAACAATTCATAAAATATCGCGTGTAAATCAACAAATTAATCCATAAATAGGAGTAATTGTAACACAGCAGGGATGCCATTTAGATTCAGGGTGACTACTTCTCAGAATGCACAGAAACCTCTTGATTTCATAAGTGCTTTAATTAAAAGTTTTGAATAATTAAAGTCTCTTTTAAGAGGAGTCTGAGACACTTGAAAATCAAGTGCTGGTATATTTTGGTCCACCTGTGAGTATGTGCTTAACCTGAACAAATGTATATATTCAAGCATCTTGCAATATCTGAAATTAGCATGTAAATTCATGCTAAAAGGTCTGGCAGACAGTGTGCATGCACACAATTAACTCTGCAGCATTTATTTTTTATTATTTCAGAATAATTCAAATATGACCTGATTTAAATGTGTTAAGATCATTAGTTCATATAACAGTATTCAGTGTGGGATGTCACACAACAAACCAAAGAGGTGGTGCATTACATTTAAATGGACTTGCAATGTGGTGAACATCAAATATTAACATATTGATGATCCTGATTAATAAACAACGGCACAATGTCTTCACAGAAGCACTTCATATAGCCATCAAAGAGTCTTCTGAAAATGCCTTTAAATCATTGAATTTGAAATATCCAATGTCTTGACACAGACATCGACTGTCAGTTTGACCAACAGGATGTCACCAAGAGCAGAGCGAAGTACACACTCTGCAAAACGGAAGTTTTACTTCTATTTATGGTTTGATGGTAGATGCAGAAGGTCACATAATAACCAAAGAGCACCATTTCCCTCGTAAGCAGAGCTTACTTTACGTGCTTGCAGGTCAGGTATGACCATTCATCGTCAAAGAGGCTAGCACAAGCATCCAGTTTCCTCTGCAAAGAGGTGAACCACAGCCACAGATTCAACTGAATTAAAAACAACAATGAAGTTCTGAGTGTGATCCCATTCACCAGGTCTCCAAGATACATTTCAGCTCAGTACAGTGAGTTCAGAAATCATTTTGTGCCTTAAGTACAAAGGGTATCCTACATGCCATCCTCTTGAAGTGTCAGTGGGCTAATATTTAAATTTTTAAATTTCAGTGCACTGCGACATCTATTTCAGTATATGTGTGCAATCATATGCATCTTTGTTGTCCATGTGTTATCAGTAATTCATTTAAATTGCCTTGAGTATGTGGTTGCTATGGGGACCATTGGTTCCCCCCTCTGCTCATACATGCAGCTTTTTCTCTTGTGAAGTGGCCCCCCCAGTGGGGGAGGACTGATGGCGTACCACAGAAAGCAGCGGGAAGAAGAGAGGAAACAGCCTTACCTCAGGTGTCGATCTTTGCACAAAGCCACCATGACCAGGAGGTTTCCGAGGACGGTCATGATAATGAGTGTCGCCAGGAAGACGCTTAAAATGATTCTCTCCGTGGGGTTCAGTACATGCTCAGTGTTTACCTCTTCATTGATTGAACTGTAAATACATTATGTTAACAATACTCCTACTCAGACTCAACATAAAGACAAGATACAATCCATAATCCCACAGCCAATAAGTTCAGAAAAATGTGATGTCTAGTCCTAAGGAGAAAATAAATCCATGTCAACTTCAATAAAATTCAAAATATGGAATAATGATCAGTTAACACCAAATATTGAAGACAACAGGAATTAGCATGAAAGCAAACACAATTTAGATTAAAAAGGAAAATGTTACATGAATAAAATTATGTAACAAAATGAGGATCTGCCATTATCCAGCAGAGAGGGTTTTTTTTTTGTGCTGGTTTGGTTATGGATCAGTTCCTTACTTTTCAGTTGGGCCTGATTCTGTGTCCATCACTGGTCACCTGCATGGGGGTTGTCAGCTGGGATTCCTCCAAGCAAGACCCTGTGGCCCCTCTGTGGAGAAGGAGACATCTGTTCTCAGAGCTAGCACAGCAGCAGTCCGATAACAACGCTGTGGAGGTAGTGGAATAAACATGTATCTGTGTGAAATTAACTCCAATTAGGAACAGTCACGCTAAATATACGTCGCTCTGGATAAGAGCATCTGCCAAATGCCATTAATGTAATGTAATGTAAAAAGAGGTGGCACACCTGTTTTTAACCTGGTTAGAAGTGTGTTTTTGAAAAGTGTGCATGATATGGGCCCATGTATAATACAGTTTGAAAGTTGTGTTTTGAGGGCGTTAAAAAAAAGTGCCCACAGTCTGAGATCTGATAAAACACTGTTCCAGTGTGTGGATTAGCCCCACAGCCTGGGATCTGATAAAACACTGTTCCAGTGTGTGGATTAGCCCCACAGTCTGGGATCTGATAAAACACTGTTCCAGTGTGTGGATTAGCCCCACAGCCTGGGATCTGATAAAACACTGTTCCAGTGTGTGGATTAGCCCCACAGTCTGGGATCTGATAAAACACTGTTCCAGTGTGTGGATTAGCCCCACAGCCTGGGATCTGATAAAACATTGTTCCAGTGTGTGGATTAGCCCCACAGTCTGGGATCTGATAAAACACTGTTCCAGTGTGTGGATTAGCCCCACAGCCTGGGATCTGATAAAACACTGTTCCAGTGTGTGGATTAGCCCCACAGTCTGGGATCTGATAAAACACTGTTCCAGTGTGTGGATTAGCCCCACAGCCTGGGATCTGATAAAACACTGTTCCAGTGTGTGGATTAGCCCCACAGTCTGGGATCTGATAAAACACTGTTCCAGTGTGTGGATTAGCCCCACAGCCTGGGATCTGATAAAACACTGTTCCAGTGTGTGGATTAGCCCCACAGCCTGGGATCTGATAAAACACTGTTCCAGTGTGTGGATTAGCCCCACAGTCTGGGATCTGATAAAACACTGTTCCAGTGTGTGGATTAGCCCCACAGACTGGGATCTGATAAAACACTGTTCCAGTGTGTGGATTAGCCCCACAGCCTGGGATCTGATAAAACACTGTTCCAGTGTGTGGATTAGCCCCACAGCCTGGGATCTGATAAAACACTGTTCCAGTGTGTGGATTAGCCCCACAGCCTGGGATCTGATAAAACACTGTTCCAGTGTGTGGATTAGCCCCACAGTCTGGGATCTGATAAAACACTGTTCCAGTGTGTGGATTAGCCCCACAGTCTGGGATCTGAAAAGGCTCTGTTCCAGTGTTCTGTGCCAGTGCTGACTATGGCGGGCACTGAATAATTGGTGGAAGTGCCTCCGGGGCAGACAGCTGGGCCCCAGTGTCTCACTGCTCATCCGCACTCCACTATGCTGGTACCCACAGGCCGGGTATCACGTACCCACAGGCTGTCTGCACACAAAGTGCCTTCCTCCAGCTCCAAGAGACAGATTTACTAAATGGTCTTAACACAAACACACATTTGCAGCTGTGTTGCAGTCAACCTGAGACATTCAAAACTGATTTACCATGACTGGGCCTAATTACACAATCAAAGAAATGAAATGCCCTCATTTGCAATTTTACGGTAGGAGATTTAAAAAAATGATAAATATGGCATGCCTACAGGTCCAGATTGCAAGACACCAAGAAATGAATACAGAGCAACCAGACCCAAGTTAATGATGCAACCAGACCTGGGTCAAACACATTGTTTTGGATTCAAATACCTTTCTACACTTTACTGGGATTGTCTGGTAAACTGGAATGTATGGAATACTCTCAAAAAGAGCAAGCCCCACCTTCTTGTCCTCTTGGTTGGCTGAATCGCACCAGGCAAGATCAATTGAGCACAGAAAAGTATTTAAATACAAAACAAATACGTATACCACGCAGTTTTGGGGGTGACCACAAGAAAAAGAAAATGTATACAGTATATCGGAAAATGGAGGTTATGGTCAAGGAGAAACAGCACAGCAACGCCATATCGCACTACAGGAATACATGGTGAACAGAGAGGAGAGATATTTGGAGTGATATGAATTCAAAATGTATTAATTAGGCAAAACAAAATAAAATTGGTCCTCTGCGTCTTCTCCTGATGACTCACTGCTCCCATTTTTGGGAGAAAAAACTTCTTTTTAGAGAGCTTTTATGTGAGCTAGGCTATGTCAGTGTTTAGCAAATTGCCTGCCGCTTTCAGGAGTTCTTAAAATGCACACACAAAAGGAGAGTCATAAAGGCATGCTTTAGTAAATTAATTTCCAAAATTTACATATTATCTTTTCTTGTCAAATGCACAGTACAATGAAAAGCTTACTTGTAGGTTCCCATTCCACAATGAAATAATAAAAAAATCTAAATCAATCCATTAGAAGTTCCACAAAATGCAATTAAAAGTTGAATATAATAAAAGTTTCCAAACATAGAAATGCAACATTATATGCATACAACATGCAAAAGTGCGTAAAATGTGCAATGGTTGTGCATACAAACACTGTAAAAGATTCAGTGTGAATTCAACCCTTCTAGAGTACATATGATCCCTATTGTACTCAGTTAGAGTTTAATTAACACTGGATATGTTACTGTGTAGCTTTGTGAAGTGCTAAGGGTATTTATTTTATCTGCATTGTTAAAAAAAAAAGAAAAAGGCCTGGAGGTAATCTCCATGTCCGGGACAGGTAGATCTGGGACTTAATGCTCCAATATCAGTACCAGACGGTAGGGGAGTATAGATGACCTGTAGGAATGAGCATGTGGCCCCAATGATGGACTGAGCTGTCTTCACCACCTGCTGAAGAGCCTTACGGTCAAGAGAAGAGCATCTGTCATGTCAGGCCAGAAGATAGCCAGTTGGTACACATTACAGCACATCTGTAGAAGCTGGAGAGAATCCAGAGGCCACGCCAAACTTCATTAGCATCCTTTACAAGGACAAACTCTGTTGTGCCATCTTGACCAGAGCAGAAGTGCTACGGGACCAGGTTCTTGGTGATACGGATGACAGAGAGCTGTGGACTCTTTCTACTGTAGCTCCTTAGGTGTTCGTTGGAGTGTGTCTTCCTCTTGGCTTCCTGAAGTCAGCTATCAGCTCCTTCATTTTGCCAGTGTTAATGGAGATGCTGCTGTCCTCATCCTATGCCACCAGAACCCTTACATCTTTTGTATAGGCTGACATGCGGTAGACAGCAACCTTGGAATGGCACTGCATTCCAAGATGGCCCCCGCTATTTATCGTGTAGCAGTGTTTTTGTTGTGTGATTCCAGTTTAAGACTAGACTGATTGAGAGCAAATTGATCCTTCGGCAAGATAGCCACCGCAAGAACATTGCTAAGAAGATCAAGCTGCTGGTGTTCTCTGAGCAATGGACTGGCCACCCCAGAGTCCAGACCTCAACACCATCGAATGTGTTTGGGATTACTTGGATTGAGAGACACAGAAAATGTAACCAAGTACTACTGTACAGTAAGACTGAACTTTGGAGGTGTTTACAAGGACCATGAAAAAATATATCTCTCCAGGAAAACTCAAGGGAAGTCTCCTGAAATGAATGGAAGCTGTAATAACGGCAGGTGGACACATAAAATACTGAAAGATTTCATACTGTACATAGTTGCAGAGGTTTTGTAATTCTGGGCTAAATGGCTGCTGCATTATTTATCTGACACTGAAAAAATAAATAGCTTGCACTTAATGGCTGTTGTAACTGGGAAGTACATAATTAAAGAGTGGTCTCTTTTGCATAGTACTGTATTCATGAACAGATTTAAAAGGAAAGTCACAGAGTTATGTAATCCCTGAAAATCACGTGCTAATGGCAATTTTGACCCATTGCAACCTTGTGGTGATTGCTTTTGTGTTCAAAAGGCAGTCAGAACCCTTCAGTGAACCTGGTCCTCAGTGTTCTATGTGCAAAAGGCTGCAGTAATAAGCTCCCCTTAAAAACAACTGGCCTTTCCATGTGGAAATGATGGAGAGAGAAAAAAACACAGCAAATTGATCAAAAGTAGGGAGGAAAATAATTTTTAATTAAGGTTTATGAAAACTAATGTTCATTGGAGTAAAAGAGTATAGTTATCAAAATAATTCTGGCAATGACCATAGATAGAATATTGTAAATTATTATTTTTTACTTTTTTTGCTGTGACAAAATTAAGCAATTAACATTTATTTTATTTTTTATTTTTTAAACTTTTTAGTATATTGTGGTTTTTGTATTTTTGTTGCATGGGCTTTGAGAGAAACATCATCCAACAGCACAAACCTACGGCACCTACTGTACACACTCACTGAACACTTAATTAGGTGTTTATTCAACTTGTTTATCTTCTGCTGCTGTAGCCTCTCCACTTAAGTGGTTTGACGTGTTGTGTTTTCAGAGATGCAGTTCTACAAATTACTGTTGTAATGTGTGGTTATTTGCGTTATTATCACCTTCCTGACCAGTCTGGCCCTTCTCCACTGACCTGGTGTGTTTTTCACACCAGTCTCTGTAAACTCTTGAGACTGTTGTGTGTGAAAATCCCAGGAGATCAGGAGTTTCTGAGATATTCAGGCCACCCTGTCTGGCACCAACAAATCATTCCATGGTCAAAGTCACTTTGAGCACATTTCTTCCCAGCTGAACAAAAAACAGCTTCTTGACCATGTCTGCATGCTTTTATGCATTTAGTTGCTGCCACATTATTGGCTGACTAAATATTTGCCTTAACATGCTGGTGTAATGCTCTACCTAATAAAGTGCTCTATAATTGTATATCAAGCACGTTGATTGACATTGTTTATGAAACTGCAAAGATTTGGAGAATTGAATCTTTCTTTTGATATAATCTTTGACTGGCCGTGCAGGTGTTACTTTCAAACACTCACCAACCAGCTGAAAGCTGGGTATCAACTAGAGATAAAGAGGTATAGATAACACCATGCGGGCTTATTGCGGTCCTTATCTTAGGCAGCAGACTTGGTCAAATATTTGCCTATTAGCTTTGACTATTTGGGTAATATCCCAATCACTTCGTTTTCTTCGCTCTGGATAAGAGCGTCTGCTAAATGCCTGTAATGTAATATCGATGTATGGTACAGAGCAGAGGTTTATTTCTACAGGTCTGAAGAACTGTGGAAATAATTAGCGATATCAGCTGGCTGAGTTTATGGGTGGAAGATACTCACAGCGCACATCTTTTTTAGACGGCGGTCACAGAGGTATTGACTCAATTCTGAGGTGTTTTTAAGTGTCCACCCCTCCCCGTGAGCGAATTAACACTGTTCCTTTTTGCTGATCCAGTTTGTGTTTGACATAATGCTGCCATAATTTTCAACACACAATTTTTCCCATGCCACATAATTTAGTAATTTTGCAGTCTTACTGATTCACCTGCAATTAGGGCAGTGACTAATTGGCCTCTATGTAACTTTTCTTTTTTTCCACATTTTCTCCCAATTTGGTAGCAAATTGCACCCCATCTATTCCAATTATCTCTGTCAGCTGAGGATACACCATCAATGACCCCTTCCCTTGGCAACCCGGATGGATCCTGAGAACGTCACACTCGTGACTGTGATTCGAGGCACCCGGGGAGCTATTGTGTGCAGTGATCCCGCTAACCCCTGCCAAGTCCCCCTTGGAATGGCGAGCCAATTATTAAGGTTACCGTTACTTTACCTGCGCACCACCGTGACTCCGCCCTCTTTGTAACTCTGTTAGTTGCTTCACGTTGCTTTGGAAAACCTGCCTATCAAATTGCTGATTATCAGACCTCTTTTATTGCTGACACATACTACCAATTGCCATTCAATTTCATATGACTCGCTGCCTTCATATTTGTGTTTATATATTTCAAAGTTGGTTATTTTTCATGTGCATGTTTCCATAGCACATACTTTACAGCAATAAATGAGCACCCAGGCAGCAGCTGCTTCATACTTTTGATCTGCTGTAGCTAGATATGCCTCAGTTTTACTCGTGCTGCTTTTCAAAGCATTGAAAGCTCCAAGACATTAGTCACTTCTCAATAGAAATAAAAGCCACTGCTGAAGTATGAGATTGCTCCCACTGACACCAGTTACCTCTGCACAGGACAGGGTTTAGGAGCTCTTTCCCATGTTGCAAATGGTAGGTTATCTTTGGCTAAATGTACATTTGGTTCACACTTTGGCTGAATGGTACATTTGGTTCACACTTTGGCTGAATGGTACATTTGGTACACACTTTGGCTGAATGGTACATTTGGCCCACACTTTGGCTGAATGGTACATTTGGTTCACACTTTGGCTGAATGGTACATTTGGTTCACACTTCAGCTGAATGGTACATTTGGTTCACACTTTGGCTGAATGGTACATTTGGTTCACACTTTGGCTGAATGGTACATTTGGTCCACACTTCAGCTGAATGGTACATTTGGCCCACACTTTGGCTGAATGGTACATTTGGTTCACACTTTGGCTGAATGGTACATTTGGTTCACACTTCAGCTGAATGGTACATTTGGTTCACACTTTGGCTGAATGGTACATTTGGTTCACACTTTGGCTGAATGGTACATTTGGTTCACACTTCAGCTGAATGGTACATTTGGTCCACACTTTGGCTAAGTGGTACACTTGCGCAGAAGGCAGCGGTCGTGTCTGTGGGGGAGTGTTCTGAGCTCCAGGCAGGTAAATGAACAGCAGGAGTGTGCTACTGTTTGCCCAGCTGCAGGAGCTTTTATTCCTGCGGAGATCAGACTCGCGGCCCCTCTGAGGCTCCAGCAGCAGAGGCCTTCCAGCGGAATCTGTAGACGCACTGTCAGAGTCCAGCCCACGCAGTGTACAAAGTGGCCCGCCGACTCTATTCATATGATTTAGGACGTTCCCATTGGTGTTTGTTCGTACGGAGACGCTAAACTGTCTTAATAGACACGCGTTGGCCAGGGAGAAGAAATACGACCCGCCAAACTGCTCGAAACACATTAGGATGGGCGTGATGAAGCAAAAGAGAACCTACTGCGGATCAAAGCGCTCTCAAGCACATCAGCATACGAGCGCTGATCGAGGATCAGCCTTCCCTTGTCCACATCTGACCCTTATCCATTTTGAGCCAAAAGGCTAAACTTACCCTAGATCAGAGACACTCTGTGAATAACAACCTGAGTGTGTGGAAATACATAAGCATGGGAACGGCATTGAGCAGCTGCAGTTGGTTTTTAGCTGAACAGAAACAGTCATGGTTCATGTCACCAAAATGTAGCACAATTATCTGGTGATTAAGAGGGTATGGTTGTTTGGCATTCCGGACAGGCAAACCAGCTTATAAACTGTGCATCCCTGTGAGTTTGCACAACACCAACATTGGCAGACGCAGTAAAATCAAGCCAATGATATTCTGCCAAACCTGGGAGATAAAGCAGAGAGACAGCCACGTGTGATGGATTCAGTAATTACACCCGGGTGGTGGGGTGCGGAGGGAGGCTGGAGTAAGCCTGCCCAGAGGACGCTGGGACAGGGGCAGACATGCCTTATGCATGCATTTCTCTTTCCTCTTTGAAACCGTGTGAATGGGCAGCGATGGCCCTCTCCGTCCAGTTATGATTCTAACACTGAGATCACAGAACTTGCATTCCTGACACCGTATAACCTGCTTTAGTGAGCGAGCAAGCATGCATCATGAACACACACACACTACCCACACACACTACATGTACACACATACAGTACTGTGCAAAAGTTTTAGGCAGGTGTGAAAAAATGCTGTAAAAGAATGCTTTCAAAAATAGAAATGTTAATAGTTTATTTTTTATCAATTAACAAAATGCATGAACAGAAGAACGGAAGAAAAATCGAAATCAAATCAATATTTGGTGTGACCACCCTTTTCCTTCAAAACAGCATCAAACAGCACCTCGGCAGGTAGGTTTGTTCCAAACATCTTGGAGAACTAGCCACAGTTCTTCTGTGGATTTAGGCAGCCTCAAATGCTTCTGTCTCTTCATGAAATCTCAGACAGAATCAGAGATCAGGGCTCTGTGGGGCCCATACCATCACTTCCAGGACTCCTTGTTCTTCTTTACGCTGAAGATATTGGCTGTGTGTTTGGGGTCGTTGTCCTGCTGCAGAATAAATTTGGGGCCAATCAGATGCCTCCCTGATGGTATTGCATGATGGATAAGTGGATAATCTGCCAGTACTTCTCAGCATTGAGGAGCCAATTAATTCTGACCAAATCCCCAACTCCATTTGTAGAAATGCAGCCCCTTGCAAGGAACCTCCACCATGTTTCACTGTTGCCTGCAGACACTCATTCTTGTACCGCTCTCCAGCCCTTCGGCAAACAAACTGCCTTCTGCTACAGCCAAATATTTCAACACTCATCAGTCCAGAGAACCTGCTGCCATTTTTCTGCACCCCAGCTCCTGTGTTTTCGTGCATAGTTGAGTCGCTTGGTCATGTTTCCATGTCAGAGGCTTTTTGGCCGCAATTCTTCCATGAAGACCACTTCTGACCAGACTTCTCCGCACAGTAGATGGGTGTACCTGGGTCCCACTGGTTTCTGCCAATTCTGAGCTGATGGCACTGCTGGACATCTTCCGATTGTGCAGGGAAGTTAGCATGATGTGTCTTTCATCTGCTGCACTGAGTTTCCTTGGCCGACCTCGTTGCCCGTTTCTTTGTGCCTCTTCAATAGAGCTTGGACATCACATATGGAAACCCCTGTCTGCCTTGAAATTTCTGCCTGGGAGAGACCTTGCTGATGCAGTATAACTACCTTTTGTCTTGCCATGGTGTATGACTTCTGACATTAAACTGTCTTCAGCAACCTTACCCTGGAAGCAGAGTTTGGCTATTCCTCACCAGTTTTAACTGTTTCTGTTTCAGTTAATGATTGTGTTTCAACCTACATATTAAATTGATGACCATTAGCTCCTGTTTGGTATAAATGGTTAATCACACACTTGACTATATGCCTACAAAATCCCTGACTTTGTGCAAGTGTACCTAGAAGAAGTGATGCTGGTTTGAAGTCAAAGGGTGGTCACACCAAATATTGATTTGATTTAGATTTCTCTTCTGTTCACTCACTTGGCATTTTGTTAATTGTTTAAAAAAAAACTATTAACATTTCTATTTTTGAAAGCATTCTTACTTTACAGTATTTTTTCGCACCTACCTAAAACCTTTGCACAGTACTGTACACACACAAATATACACTACCCACACACACACACATGCACATAGAACATGCACTACCCACATACACTGCATGTACACACATACACACACAAATGTACACTGCCCACACACAAAGACTTGCATACACACGCACATGGAATATTAGGGATATAATTAATTATATATCCAATATACTGTACAAACGGTTGCATATTAATACTGCATATTAATTTTCTACACATTCTTTATTATTTAGGGTACATATATGTGCAAATATAAACATCATAATATCATGATAAATTATTGAACTTCTAATAACTTCTAATAAATTATATAACACAATATTTTTACCATACACTGACAACATGCCATTTTTTTGTCAAGAAAGAATGGAAAATTTTTTTCTATAGTTTCCATACATTTTCTATTCTCTGGATTTCCGGTATATACCCTCTTGTTGCTAATACTAAGTGGCCTACTTTTACAATATTTTTAATTCATATTATTTTGGTCAGGGTATTAACAGGAAAGCTTGCAAATGTAGCTTGACAAGAATAAGTTGAGGGCGGAAGCCAAACTTTACATTTAGGGATGATAGGAGGACTGCTTTTAAAAAAGGCTCCACCATGCCCTGTCAAAGAAAATATCATTTTACTCATTTCTGAGCAACCACTACCATATTTGTAAATGACACCAAAATTGTAAACCATTTTTGGTGACCGTGTCTTATCTCATTGTACCCGTCTTGGCAGCGACAGCCATTTTGAAAAAACATTAAGTGTCCCACACAAAGGAATGTATTCGCAAAAATAATCAAATCCTTTTTTTCCCCCAGGCTTCAGACAATCCGCAGTGTTTGAAATTTTGTTACATACAATACATCCAAAGAAATACGAGCATTTAATCTTAATAGCAGCTGGTAAAATGATCTTATTTTTAGCCAAAGATGTACTTTTCCCAGCTGTGTTGATATCATTAGTGATGGAGCAAGCTGGTCTGGACTACATCATGAACAGACATCTGCGCTTTCACTTTAGCTCATATATCATGAAGCAAACACCTCTTATCTAGTCAAAATGCAGGTAATTTTACAGATTTTTACAACCATTGTCACAACACACAGAAGCAAGGCGGGTTTCTAAGCAGGATAACTTACAGTTGATTTTACTTCCTTGGTCCTGGGGCCCCCTAACGTGTGCTGGTTTTTGTTAAAGCTGAACTCGTTGAATGGTTGTGAAAAGCACATTTCATTTACTCCATAGTCTTTCTCTCTTTGCTCCGGACTTGATAATTCCATTGCACACACAGTGGAAGAGTAAATACCGCACGTTGTAAACTGCGCCTGGAAAGACCACATAGGCAATGGGACAGACTGCCTTGCGACCTTTTTACCCCTACCGGGTATGAGGAATGAGAATACAGGACATGTCATGGGATAAACAACTGGGCAGGACAAGACTGGACACTGTTTGGAAAATAAACCACTAGACCCATAGATGTCAAGCTCCCCAGGGTCAGATGGGAACCAAAGCCTACACTACAGACTGAAAGAAACATTATATGTAAGTGCATGTAAATACACCTGACATTATATTACTGTGCATGGAGATGATATGATAAGTGTGGTGGACTCTGGAACCCATGTCTAGCAATTGGTCAGAGATTGGTGACCTGGTGATCATGTGACAGGAAATGTCACAAGTTTTGCAAGCCAAAAAAACAAGTCTCCATACTTCAGACACCTTGGATGCCTTGGGTCAGGGTTCTGAGACAAGCATTATACTGCTCAGCACCATCAGTATCAGGTTATCTGTGGGCTATTCCTGTTTCAGTAGCTCTCTTCCTGCTTGTGCTAACAAACTAAACTATCCAGTTACAGGTTCTGAATGGAGCCAGCAACAAAATCATTTCATGCAAACTCCGCACAGAGAGGCCCCGGCCGACAGGGATTCGCACCCAGGACCTCCTTGCTGTGAGGCGGCAGTGCTACCCACTGCACCATCCGTGCCGCCTGATTATAATATTAAATAAAATAAAAAGCCTATATCCTATAAAACAGTTGAGAGAGGCCTGTGTAAATAGGATAACAAAATTGCTTTGGCCAAGAGGGTAAATAAAAGAATGAAGGCATATACCTTATTTCCTTTGAAAGCACGCTTTCAAGTAGCACAGTGCATTGACGAACAAGTCCTGATGTTTGTATTACATTGTGTGCAGACAGAATATACTCTCTCTTCCTCCACAGATGTAGCCTGGATTGTGACACAGATGTAGCCTGGACTGTGACACAGATCTAGCCTGGATTATGACACAGATGTAGCCTGGATTGTGACACAGATGTAGCCTGGATTGTGACACAGATGTAGCCTGGATTGTGACACAGATGTAGCCTGGATGGTGGCAAACACATTAAACAGCAGTTGCAGATCTTCTATTAAAATTAAACTGCATATATTTTGTGAAATGACAGCAGTGGTATGAACTTATGAAGAAATTGTTCTCCCATTTCCCTTCATTATATTTCTGTGGAAACAGGAGATAGGTTGGACGGAAATTCCTGGGAACCGGTTTTGTGTTGTTAAACCCTAGTGCACAAATATCAGCAATTAAGAACAAAGCACATGGCAATCATATTTGTCACTGCGGTAAATCCTAGCAGGCTGTGGCTTTAGATGAGACTACAGTATCTTTGCAGGAAATAAATATATTGGCTCTTTCATGTAGGCAAATAAAATAAGTCATTCTTTATATATATATTTGCACCATATTGCTTTTTTGCCTTGTGTCAGCTGCATTACTGTGATATCAGAGTAATGCTATACTAACTATAAACTACATGTTTGGGCATGTCATTTAGCAACTTTTGGGATTCACTATTTTGGGTGCCAATTAAAATGAACTGAGGTTCTAAGTGTATGCCTTCTGTGTTTTTCCCCCCTAATAAAACTATGCATGTTAGAATATTTCTTAAGACAATTCACTGCCATAAAATGAACAAAATGCCATCAAAGCCATACATCACCTAACGATAAGGGCCGGCATCTTCTGTCCCTGCAGGGTGAAGTCTTTATGGCCACTATGGAGAAAGGCATTTCCAGCCAGGGCTTCCTAACTGATTTATACTTTGGGAGAAGAGGTCTTCCTCATCAAAAAAAGCCTAAATAAATAAATAATAGAGAGAAGAAGCCATTTCTTTTCCAAGCTAACCTTTTGTTCATCCCTTGCCATTAAAAACCAAAAGGCAGGGGCATTTATCGGCCAGGGCAGGCTTACTGGTCCGCTTTTTAAATAATTAAATTATTTTAATGAAAGATCGGGCGTGTCTCTTAACTGTCAACAAAATAAATAAATAAAAGATCAGTTCTGTGAAAAAATAGTTTAGTCATTTAAACACATAGCCTAAATAATGGGATGGAAACATCCTCGAGGCTTCATGAAAGATTAACTAATCACATGTAATAATAATAATAATAATAATAATAATAACATGCTATTTGGCTGACATCCAAAGTGCTTTACAGTTGATTAGATGGGCTCAACAGCTGTGCGGATCTTCTCATGGCTTGCGGGTCACAGTCATGTATCTTAGCAACTACGCTACAGACTGCCTTGTCACAGATGTCATGTGAGCGTCCTTGGAAAAATGGAATATAGATTAATAAGTTAATTGCCGAGGTGGAAAGGCGCTGGGAGCTGTACAACCCCCAGCACACCTTAGACTTAAAAAAACAAGGCATGGGATAAGCTTGCAGCAGATATTGCACAGTGTAGCCTCTTTAATTTATTTCCACAATGGGATATCCATCTCCTTGTATTTCCTTCACAGGGGAAAGCTACATTAATGAGACGCATTTACCAATACAGCCATTTAAATAGCCTACTGTACATTTTTAGTCCTGTATCTGTCATGGTGGGAGGTAATTCTCACTGGTGCCACTAGATGGCCGAGGATAATTGTTTCCACCTGTTCCTCGTTTACTCCAGGGGAATTACCTCCCGGGAGAGTATTTAAGACCAGCATGGACTAGTTTTCAGTGCTTTTGTGTTCAACCGTTCGCCCTTGGCACAAAGCCGGTAAAGCGCCCGGTAGACTCTAAACCTATACGAGTCAGGTACGGTGCTGGTGGATAATTCTCTCATTGCTAAAGAAAGAGAAATATCTAAAAGGTAAGGAAGGCGTACAGCTGGAAGTGTTGTGTGTGCTGGCGCCTTCCTCAAGGGTTTTGTTTTTTCTTTTGGACTCGTGTGAGTCGATGGTAGAGGGACGTTGTCCCCGGTGTTGTATTTTGGTTTGCATTTTTGTCCCGAGCTGCGCCTCGAGGTTTTTATTTTCGTGCCTAGCTTTTCTCGCTAGGTTGTATTTTCTTTTGGTTTTCACTCAGTGCCCAGCTATTTGGCACGGTACCAAAGTTATTGGTTCGCCCTGGTTATTTAAGGGTCGTTTTACGTTCGCTATTTCGATTTCGATTTCGAAATTTGGTTTGTCTATTCCTCCCATTGTTCCGGGAGAAGTCCTGTTCCTAGCTGGGTATCCCTATTTCGGTTCTCCCTGGGATTTAGTGACTAACACGTTCGCGTGTTGGTTAAAAAAGGTTCTACCTTTGGTCGCCCCTGGCTCTCCGCTTCGCTTCCCACGCTACAGTATCGCCAATAAACTGCATTGTTAAAAAAGTGCAAAAAAAAGTTATGCAAAGTGCTTTGCTCTAATTAACTCCTTTGCGGCTGGAATTCCACTTTCACTCTGGAATTCCATTGCACACACACTGGTAGAGGTGTAAACCACAGGTTATAAACAAACAGGTTGTAAACTGCACCTGGAAAGACCACATGGGCAATGTGACAGACAGCCTTGTGATCTTTTGACCCCCATGGGACTGGAGGAATGAGAATACAGATAAACAAATTGACAAGACTGGACACTGCTGGGAAAATAAACCACTCTGCATCCCATCAGGCGCTCTTGGGTCAGACGGAAACCAAGGCCCGAGATACGGACTGAAAGAAAGCATTGTATGTGAATAATATCAACAAAAATGCAGGAGATACTGTATGTTATATTTAGACAAGTTACCTTACCTGAGCAGTTACGACATGGTAACTTGGTATTGGTACTTTGTTGGCAAACTTGTAGGCAAATGTTTCTTAGGCTTAGCCAGCATGTTTTGTTGTGTTTAGCTACAGGTATTAAATGTGTTAATATGAGTGACAGTGTCCCAGACACTGTTGTGTGTGTGCCTCGGCATCAGGATTGGAATCCCTGCCTCACTTAGAGCTGGTGGCGTTACAAGACCTCTGAGTTTTAGCAAAGATTCCCATGACTTCTGAGTACTGACGGAGTCTGTAACCAGTGCCCCGACCAGAGCCCTAGGGAGAGGATCTGAGTTCGGAGTCACAAGTATGCTGCTCAGCACTAAAGAATCAAGTTATCTCTGGCCTTCTCATGTTCCAATAGCACCCTTCCCACTTGTACTAACAAAATGTACGAAAGATTCCGGTTACAGGTTTCGTAAAAGTAATGAACAGATACACTTGCCTTTTGCCGTTGTGCAACAAAATGTTAACAAAGAAGTTAAAGCAATGTTAAAGACATGCCAAAAATGGGACACTGAAGTGGTAAGTTGACAAAAATGTTAAATAGTTGACTAAAGTGATAATTCCTCTTCTGACCTCAAACATACTTTCCACTTAGCAGTACAAGTGTACAGTATATCTGAAACCAAAAATACAGCTCAAACAGTTGGGTCAGGAGTTGTCCTGATTGTCCAGAGCATATTCAGAGGTCATGGATCCTAATTTTTTATATACATCTTTATTATTGTGGATGCTGTGTATGTACGCATGTGACATACTGTATATAAACATCATAATACAATACACTTCTAATAACACAATTTCATTACCATACTTTGACAAAACCTTTTAGTGACAATTTTTGTGTATGTGTTTGTTTTGTGTAGAAGTATATAATTGTTGCATACTTTTCATAGATTTTATATTCATATTTCTGTTTTTTCCCATATATTCCTAATACATGGCTTTTCCTGTTTTAGGTGGTAGCCAAATTCTAAGTTTTCAGGTGTATCTACTACTGAGACACGGTGCTGGAAGTATCCTTTCAAAAAGACTCCAGCTTGCTTTGTCACAGAGAATTTTATTTTGGACAGGGATTTTTGAGAAACCATTCTTGACGCTGGTGCATGATTGGCCAGATGGTGGAACGCATTGTGCAATTTTGCAGTGGGCATACAGAGTCCGTGTGTGATTGGCCAAAGGAGTTTCAGAGACCATGCATGATTGGTCAGCAGGATTTTCCTCACCAGCTATGAGGTATTTCAGGATTCAACAGAACCATACTAGCCGGGACATCCTGTATTTTAGCTGAAATTGGTTTTTACCCTATGAGTCCCGCAGATTTTACCTGCCACTGATGAATTAATATAACACACAATGCTAAGCAAATCAGGGTACTGAGATGCCAGACCTCTAGTGAATAACCAATCCAATTGGGGTTACTACAGGGTCACCACATGCCACAAATGTATTTAGACTCATTTGATAAATAACACCCCTTGCCACATGCCTTTGTGTTCTGTATTTGTACAAGGAAATGTTGGCATCTGATCAGGGCCATCTGGGAGATACGCTAGGCCCTGTGCAAAGTCTGCAGCGTGAGGGATTTAACATGATGCACAACAAACACTACACACACACTAGTACACTATACATGCACTGCGCTGACTTCTCTTCCCCAAAACATGCAATGACACAAATTAGTAGTATGCATGACAAGGCTTAGTAATATGAAAGAAAATTACAGCATATTATCCATACTGTCCTATTAACCAACAATGTTCTTCACTGAACAACAGGTAAATGTGAGATATGTGAAAACGTTGAATATTGCGATAACGATATTACTTGAAATAAACAAGTTCTAATGTATTTGGTAGTGTAGTGGTTAAGGTACATGACTGGGACCCACAAGGTCGGTGGTTTGATCCCCGGTGTTGCCACAATAAGATCCACACAGTCGTTGGGCCCTTGAGTAAGGCCCTTAACCCTGCATTGCTTCAGGGGAGGACTGTCTCCTGCTTAGTCTCATCAACTGTACGTCGCTCTGGATAAGAGCGTCTGCCAGATGCCATTAATGTAATAAAGACTTGAAGCCTATACGAGTCAGTAGCCTACCTCTTTCAAGGTGAAGAAATACAACTCCGAAGCTGTCTTATTAATCATGTGTATATGAAATACATGTGCAGGGAAAAATTCTACCGACATTCTACCTTTTAAAACTACCTTTAGAAGGTGTGCAGGTCACTGCGCTCAACCAGCGGAAGATGGAAAAGGACACGTGTTATCGCAGTTATCGTTCCAACCGTCTAACTTCCCCAAAAACAATGTATCTCATTTTTTTCAAATACACATGATGCCTTATGTAAATAAGACAGTTTCAGAGTTGCTGTAAGATGTATTTCTTACTTTAAGGTTACTGACTCCTATAAGCTTCAAGTCTTTATGCTAAGCTAACATGTTTTGCTAACATGGAAATTGAGCCTGTGAATGAAAAAAAAAGGAAATTAAATCAAACATTTAATCTAGGTAAGTCGGAAAAAAGGTATATTTCCCAAAATGTTGATGTTTTCCTTTAAGAGAACATCAATTTAAATAAATACTATTCATCGCAGTTCAAACAGTCTTTTGCGAGGTGTTTATCTCACACGTTCATATCACGATGACGATAAATATGCAACATATCATGCAGCCCTAAACCACACTGCTCCTCACACAGCTGTGTTTCCAGCACTTCCAGGCTGCTTGAGCCACATCCAAACGGTGTAAAAAAAGGAGGGAAAAACAGAGGGACATATTCATATCCCCCTGTTTGCTATCTGAATGGAAACATCTCCTTTGTAAAAAGCCATGCATACCAAAGCGTCTGGGCGTGTGTGGCGGGCTGCAGACTGGATATTTCAGAAAACAAGTTCAAAAGGTGGCGGCAAAGCCAGAGATAAATTAAAGCGATAAAGTATCGCCCCTACTGCAGAACTTCACCTTTGCAATCCCACTAAACATGGATTAGCCCGCTGGAGGTGAGTTCACATCTTTGGCAAGATCCCTCCAGGGTTGAACAGTTCTAGTTCCCAGATCCAAGGATGGCAGGGTCTTTTTTTCTGCAGGGCAATGCTCAAGATTTAGCCCAGAAATTGAAATAACACCTCTAGCAGGGATCATCAACAGCCAACAACTTGAACATTATTTATAGGTCATATAACGGCAAATTTTGATTGAATCCAGGCTCATCATTGCTGAGTCAAAAAGAGCCATGTCTCTCTCCACCTAGAGGGGAGTCAGATGATTCACATTAGGAGAACAGAAGACACTGAAAAAAAGGATATAAAATTGGCAAAGTTTTGAATGTTCCGAGCACCATTAAGTCCATTATAACAAAATGGAAAAAATATGGAGTGGCTCAAGATATTATCAAGATCAGACCGTCCTACCAAACTGAACCACTGCACGAGAAGGGACTTAGTAGTGACTAAGAGGCCAACTACAACACTGGAAGAGTTGCAGGGCTCTTTGGCTGAAATGGGAGAAACTGTCCAGACATCAACAAACCCTTGAGCACTTCACAGTTTTAGCCTCTTTGGCTGAGTGGCTAGACAGAAGTTATTCAAATACCTTTATAAATAATAAATGTAAGTTTTTCATTTTTATAAAAGTGAATTTATTGTGTTGCCAATGGGTAAAATATTGCAATTCCTCAAAAATGTAACAGGAGAAAAAGGGTCTGAAGTCACTGTGTGTTTTGTGTGAATTAACGCACGCACACACACGCACACACACGCACACACACACACTCCCCATGCCTTCAGAAAAAAAATATATAGGGGCGAGGGTCTACTTTGTCTATAAATCGCACCTAACCAAAAATAAAGGTAAACCCTTTCAAAACCAAAACAAGGAACCCAATCTAATTATTGGACTCTGACATACATTTAATATCCTAGTTGAGTTCACTTATTACTCATGGTGAACACCTAATGAAATGAATACTTGAGGCTTGAAAGTTTAAGGCACAAAAGGGCTTCACAGCCGCTGCAAATGAAGGTTTATGCAATGAATCAGAAAAATACTTTTATGTAGACATTGTTCTTTCAAAGCAGCTATATACTGCATTGTGAATGTGGGTAGCAAACACTGTTCTTTGTCTGTTTTGAGCAGTCATCGAGTCCATATTTATGAGGCATGTGGCCATTTACAGAAACACAGCAAGAAATAAGCATCTGGCTTGTTAGAAACACAATGGAGCCACAGCCGCAACACTGGACAATATCACCAAAAATGAGCATTCTGCATTATTTTTTCTAAGCTATGTCTTGGTGGTTTCCCAAAAAAGACATTTAGAGACTCCAAAAGGGCAAAAATACCCAATCCCCATCAACAAGTCAAACACATTCCACAATTTCACATGCCATGTACTATTCAAAAGCAGGCTCGCTCCTTACTGAATAATAATTACATATTTTTAGAATGCATTTAGATGCTCACCAATACAAAATGGGGGTCACTGAAAATGCACTCTATTGCGGAGTCAACAGGGTTTTCACCGTCAGATGAGAGATTCCTTGGAACACCTCCAAAGGAAGTACTCTATTTAGATATAGGCGTCACAAAATACATATTTTGCTGTAAAACATCAACCTTTTTTGGCGAAATTGGCATGAAATCTGAAGAACTGTTTTTGCCGAAGGGAAACAGTTCGTGTGCATATTGAAAATGCGCCGGTTTTGTTACGGAGGCAAAAAATGGTATGCTGTTTTATTCAAGCCTAACAAAGTATACACCGATGGAAACATAATGTCATTAGCTAAAATGCTTTTCACAACTCATTTCAATAACATGCCCGTAGTCAGTTCTTTGATGAGCTGACATTATACAGAATTGTCTTACCCACGGATGGGGGAAACGCATTTTCTCTGCAACTACATTACCAATACTGGCCAGAGATGCTCATTATGTAAATAATGCAGCTCTAGGGTCTGTGGGTGCTTCTGAAACCAACAGGATATACTTGCTTAACAGTCCCGTGACCACAGTTGGCACTGCGCACAGTACATCACTTCCTGTAAGCAGGCCACTCTAAAATGCATTGTTCTTACCAACTAGCCAAGATGCCAAGAGGACGTGTGGCAGTGGTAGGACCATAGGCCAGGCCTGTACCACACTGGGACAGAGAGAGCTAAGGTCAATAGACACAGAGGAACACACAGAGGGAGACTACGCAAAGAACCTGCACAGTCTCCAAGAGCAATACCCCAAAAAAGGATGGAAGAACGCTTCTGCCACACCAGCACGGTAAACCACAACGGAGACTGGCTTCAGTCAGCAGGACCCAGCGCCTCCGCCCAAGCTAGCAAGGTAAACCACAACGGAGACTGGCTTCAGTCAGCAGGAGCAGCGCCTCCGCCCAAGCTAGCAAGGTAAACCACAACGGAGGCTGGCTTCAGTCAGCAGGAGCAGCGCCTCCGCCCAAGCTAGCAAGGTAAATCACAACGGAGACTGGCTTCAGTCAGCAGGAGCAGCGCCTCCGCCCAAGCTAGCAAGGTAAACCACAACGGAGGCTGGCTTCAGTCAGCAGGACCCAGCGCCTCCGCCCAAGCCAACGTCTACACAGACATTACCAGCCACACAGCTCAACCCACCCTCCAGCAGTAAGACTACAAGTTGCATCAGTTGCTCTGGATAAGAGCATCTGCTAAAGAACAGTACTGGTCAGAAAGCACGGGTTACATCCTGAAAAGTGCTTTGTGGCACTGGGCTTATAGCAGAGAGGCTCCAGCCTGGCACACAAGGCTAGGGAGATGAGTTTCATGCCAGATGCTCCATAAAATCCATTGAAAAAATAACATAGCTGTGCAACTGACTCAGCTCCATTCTGACAGTTACAAATTATTACAAATGTTACAAATGATAACGTTACAATAGTTTTTGTGTCATTAATAATACAATCTTTGTGAATACATTGTAAATACTGTGACATTAACCTGTAGCTGAGACTGTATAATTTGACCCACCAGCATTGCACTGGTCCATGCATCCAAAAGAGTATTAAGCACAATCTGGCTCCAGCTCTTCTGTTTTCTGGGGTCTGTTCCACTTTTCAATGAAATAATACCATGTGACCAGATTCTGAGCTCCACATTTGCATACTGGGAGACATGTTTCAATACTGAATCAGCAAAATGTATCTCTTTGCCAGTAAATAAATAGCGAGTATGAAACCAAGCTCTCACACTCCCCCACACCCCAGTTAGCTGTCTTTGACGTGCCATTTTACTTTCCGGCTATCATTCCTAAAGACCTCAAGCTGGAAACTCAATCTCTCAGTTCTCAAATAATATTTAGGGTTTGTTAGCATTAAAAACATGCTTTTTTATTTTTTATAATAAAATGTTTTCAGTACAATTTAATGAAGACAAATTCACAATGGCATTGCATACTGACAAATTAACTTACATTTCCTGGCAAATACCATTGGCTAGATTGTGCAGGGTTGTAGCAGAGAAACAGTATGCTTCCCTACTTTTGTGAAAAAGAGCACTAAGCACTAAGCATGATTTGGCTGCAGTTACTCAATCTGTTTTAGGAGTTTGGCAATCCCGTTCTTAAATATTGTACAGAAGATTCTGACCTCAATATGTTTGGTGCTGTAGTGAAATACGGAAACTACCAAAAAAATATATATATCTTGCAGCGATGATCAGCCCACTGAGCTAAAGAGTAACCAGTTAAGGGACTTTCTCTGAAGCAGCAGGGGGTGACATCACTCTAATTGTTTTAATTCTCTGAACCAAAGTTGCCAGCTTTGGTCAGCCCACTTGAATGAGCTCGCAAAGTGTGTGTGTGTGTGTGTGTGTGTGTGTGTGTGGGTCGGTGTCTGTTATGTTTACGAACCTGCAAATGGATGCATACTTTGTTTAATCATGGAACAGTAGCGTGAGAGCATCCAACAGAGTCTGAAAGTGTGAGAGTTGGCAGCCCAGGCTGAACCTACACTCGCACAAATTTTCAGTTCAGAAAAGTCCCATGATATAACTATGTGCATGCAGGTGCACTGTGCTGACTGGAATTACTGATGTTTTGGCTCCTCATGAATTATGAGCAAGTTCAGCAGTCAGTTTTTAATCAAACGTACAACCCGTTTTAGAGTGACTACAATCTCTTCTTCCAGCCAAAGTAGCCAAAGTAATAGGCAGCTGGGCCTGTCCAGAATTTTTATATGCAGCTACGAGCTTCAGTAACTCAAGAGCCACACCTGTGTGGCTCATCTGCTTTCAGTACACTTTGTATATTCATCATTTACTCAAGCGTTTCCTTTATTTTGGTAGTTACCTATGTATGAGTGATGTCAAATGAATTTGTTTCATCGTTTTCTTCTACATTAATGGAATATAGCCTATGCTATACAATGGTAAGATTTTGATTGATATTGAGTATGCAGCGTCAGTTGTAAAGAATTTGAGCAGAATTACTCCACACAATTACACTGTCACACATGTTTGGCATACTGTAGCTGCCCAGCACCACAATGTTCCAAAATATGAGGCTTCATTTCAGGTAAAATACTGTAGTATGTTTATTCATTATCTGCTGCCATTTGTTGCTATTCAGCACTTAGTGTATACATTAAAGCATTTGATTGCCCATTCATCTGGTTTCTTGGGCCTACATAAGTTTCTTCTTGTAAGGTGAAAACAAAAACCAGAACCTGGAGCTCTCCAAGACAGTACTGGATACCCTAATAGACCCTGTGGATCTTCAGGATCATGATTTGGGACCCAACAGATCCTGTGGCTTGATAATCTGGGACCCTGCAGATCCCGTGGCTCTTCAGGACCAGGGCTCTGGACCCTAGCAGACCATGCAGCAGTCCAAGAACAGGGTTTGATTCTGAATTTTTTAATTTTCCTAAATTTCTGGGTCAATTACCAGGTATCAGGTTTTTGGAGCTCACTGTGCCGTTACCTAAAGCAACCTACAAAAGAACCAATTAAAAATGTAACATCTTTCTAAAATAATGCACAGAAAGAATTCTTAAATCAGAGGTGCATGGAATTACTGTTGTGGCAGCATACACCAGTGCTCATTCATTCACCAGCATCAGGCAAACAAAATTTCCTGTAACTGAAATTATCAAAAGTGTCACATCAAATAGACGATGGAGCTAATTGAAGAGTTAACAGCAGCAGTTAGCATCCTTGAAAAAACATGGGATATTCGTTATATGCAGATGGATGTCTATTTCTGACATAATAAAGCCTTATACTGCAAAGTCCCCAGTGTCTTTTTTGGCATAATTCATGATTTTAACTGCTTGGGGGTGTAGGGTCCTCGCACGGGCCGCCAAATAACGCAGGGATTTTACTCTCTACGAAACCGGGGCGCCAGTTAAACGTTGTGTAGCAGTATAACTGCAAAAAGTAATCAGTCTCATAAAATTACTATTATCAGAAATATCTAACCACAAATTTAGTATTTTAATTAATAATTAAAATAACCAATATTAATGATTAAACATACCGATAACCTGAAGGTTGGAAGTTCTTCGAAAGACTGCTTTAACTCGGCTCTCATGTCTATGTGGTTATTAAACAAACGTAAAACACAGAACAGATAAACTAACGGGAAGTTAGTAAGGAAATTTAGTTGGGTATGTGTGTGTGCGTGTGTGTGGCGCGCGCAAGCGGGCGTGTCGCTTCAACAAAGGAAAGGTAAAAGTGGGAGTAGCTAGAGTTCTGGGTGTGTTAGTTATTGTTAGCTGTGAGAAGACTACTTGCGTAGTTTACTCTATATATGCGCAAAAGACGGCGAATCAATTCACGTACATATATAGCTAACACAATACATTCAAATGATAAGACGGCAAATATGGATACACAGATTCACAAAAACAGTTAAGACTAAACTAAACACTGGCTATGCCTGAATGTTTGTTCTCTTACTGAGTCCATACGCATTGGATCCAAAAGACGTGCTGTCCTTGTAGGAGCCGCGATGGTGCTGTGAATGTGTGTCCTGGAGAGATGCGCAGGCTGGGGCGTCTTAGCCGCGCGTTGTCGTCTGGTCCACTCGGTTGCTGGAAGGATGGAAGTTCGTTGCTGTTGTTCGTTGGTGGGCTTTGCAGGGGTAAACTGATGTAGCCTTCCGCGTACACCAGTTTCCACTCGCTATAGGCCACGAAGTTACCGCGAGGTAACTGGGTGTGTCCGTAGGCCTGGTAGTGCGCTGTGCAGCATTCAGCCTCTGTCCGAGTCTCGGAGCAGATGAGCTGAAGCGAATGGCCACAAAGGGTGCGTCGAAGAGAAGAAGCAGAAGAAGCAGAAGAGACAGAAGAAGCAGAAGAGAGATCCCAAGAACATGTCTTTCTCTTAATATGGACCGTTTATTGCTCCCGCCATTACGGGATTGGCTGAACCAAGTTAGACGTCATTCGTGGTGGACGTCGCGGAATTTTCCTGTGGGAATGTGGAAGTTGTAGTCCCTACAGGGGAGTTTGAGAACCTCTTGGCTATGGTAGAGTATCAATATAAAAAATAAAATAGCCAAATTGTTACATTGCATAAAAAAGCCTATCACGAAGCAAAACAAAACCACAACCATTGGGACAGCGGTTTCATGGTATCGGTGTCCGATGAGTCCGTTTCAAAGATGAATTAATCTGAGTTTTGTTTGCTAATCTCAAAAAGTACAGTTCCATCTTTTCTTTCAGTAGGGGCAGAGGCTATTATGTCTGTTACTGACACATAAGCCTTTTTCTAAACTTCACAGTTCAGTTGTTGTACAACTAGCACTTATGTTGGAACAGTATCCAAATGGAAAAATACAGATTTTTTTCATCTTTTCAAAACTTGACTCCTGACATGCCTATCTGTTCAATTTTAATATTGTTAGCTGTCATTGAAACACACAGAGCTGAACAGATATTATGACAAGCTTTTTTGTAAATGCTCCTTTCAGAAGCTGCATAATAACTTTAGATTTATGTGCTCTCATTCTATTGTAATAACAGAGATCTGGCTGTCGCTTCCTGATCAAAGGACGTATCCATCCTTTGTTACATGTCACATAACAAACATATTTTTGGAGATCCAGCATGTATAAGGTTGTTATGACAATATTTGCAACATTTAACAACACATACCAGCAATATCATTCACTTTTACTTTCCTTCCACTGGTTACCTACATTATATGAAAAGCTAAAGGCACCACTTCATTACATATTCAAAAGATCATCAAACAGAGCATACAGTATCTCTCTCCCAGATAATAATAGACCCTCACACATGTACTGTGCACCACAATAATAATTTATCGAAAAATCTGGGAGCACATCACACAACATGGCATAACAGCCAGCTACTAAATGTGGGTTCCCAACCCTGGTCCTGAAAAGCTGCAGGTTTTGCTGGTTTTTGTCTTCACCTTAAAATCAACAGGTACAGACCAAGGAAGCATGTGAGGCAAGTTCATTAAAAGCACAATAAAAACCAGTAGATCTCTGGCAGTGAACACAGTGCAATAGTAGTATTTTACTTGAGATGAAAAAACCCATATTTTACAGCATTCTAATGCAGTTTAGTTACACACAATGTAAAACACGTCTGATGCTGTAGTTTGCTCAGAATAAGAGAATAACATAGAGGGAAAGATAAAAGGTTTAATAATCTCAGTGGCGGCATTTTAAAACACAGCAACCGTTAACTAAATGAATGTTGTAACAAGTGTGCTGATAATAAAATTTTACACCTTCCCACTTGCACTTGGCTGACTCCTGGCCAAGTAACAGAATGAACATTTGGACGTTCGCATTCTATCAGACTGCATTTTATACAAGCATCACCCACCGCAGGACTTCATCAGCCAGGCAACAGAAAGGCTCTTCAACCCCAGAGATAGTGGCCTGGATTCAAACATTTACAAACATATGCAAGACTTATCATTTTCCTGAAAAAAGGGGGGGGGGGGTTGTTTGTATGGCTGCCACAATGAATTCTGAAGTGTACAGAAACATTCTGGCTGCTCAAGTTCAAATAAATGCCCCCAAATCCATTAGACGGTGCTTCATACTACAGAATGATCCCAAACATACAACAGTGCTGTACAGTAAGTCTGTGGTAAGCCCGATTGCTTCAGCCTCATATTGCCTTCCTTGTGTTTCACAACTCAATTGCCAATAACAAATTCCCAAGGCAATCAATATCCTAGAATCAAGACTACATACTCAAAGCTGTCTTTGAATACACCTTACTAACCAGAAACTGTTCAGAATCAACTGTCCAATTACTTTTGGTCCTCTAAAATGGGGGTAACTATGTATAAAAAGAGATGCAATTTGGCAAGATGGATTGCCAAAGATGGATGGACATTAACCTCATATTTAATCGTTTAATTTCATATCCAATGTGCTGGAGTACAGAAGAGAAATTGTATCACTGTCCAAATACGTACAGACTGAACTGTATGTGATCAGAATGTTCTGAACGTTCATTCAAATGCTGATGTAATAGTCAGTATTCGTAATTGAAATGGAGTTGTAGAACACTGACTTTTGAATTAACAGTTCCATAGTTCAATGTGGCACCAATGTGCAGGATTATAAAATCAAAGGAGCAGGTTTTCAGTGGGGACTGAACAGAAGCAGTCACCAACAAAACGTCTTAAGCTGTAACCACGTATCACAAAGGTGCTGCTTTAACAAAATACACAACCATTCATACACAACCTTTTACTGTTCACCAACATTTAAAAAAGTAATTTAAGTACACTAGACACATATCATATATCACCTACAAGAAGACACTCTTGCAATTACTGTAGCTGGCATGTGACTGGGATAATAATAACCACCAAGACACAGTCTTGTGGCACAGGACAATCACAGTGCACAGTATGCATACCCAGTATCCATGGTTACTATCAATCCTACCTACCACTGTTGCAGACGAGTGCTTCAGATGGAGATAAGGTCATATCTGAGAATCCCTTCTCAACGGACCAAAACTCATGGAGAGGAAATTACCATCAGCTTGCTCCCCAAAACGACAACAATGGCAAAGAAGCTACAGTCATTCACATTAAGCACTAACCAGCCAACAAAATGTCCTCACAATGTTACTTGCACGTTTTGTCAATGTTACAACATTGCCACTACACATCAGCAACATTGAGAGAATGTTGTAGCTGTTTGTGTCCCTTTAGGTGAACCTTTCATTGCACCGGGGATTCATTCTTTTTTTTCAGTCAAACCTCAGGTTAGAGTTCAACCAATAAAGATTTCCGATGTCAAGAAGAAAAATAGATATTGTGACTGTGCACGCAGGACCGGAGACAGGACAAAACCATTTAACTGTGACGACAGACGTCCTCCTCTGAGACAGTTCTGAGCCTGACAGTGGCTAAGAAAGTGATCCTGCCAAGGCTCTGAAGAAATATAAACACAAGTGTACTTTTTAAAATTCTGAACTATCTCAGTATTCTTAATTTGGTTCTATTTCATTCTTATTAATTACATGTGCGTTACATATACAGTCCCTTCAAAATGTATTGGAACAGCAAGGTCAATTCCTTTGTTTTTGTAATATACTGAATACATTTGGGGTTGAGATGAAAAGGTAAACACGAAACAAAAGTTCAGAATTTCACCTTTTATTTCCTGGTATTTACAGCTAGATGTGTTAAACTACTTAGAATATAGTGCCTTGCCAAAGGGGCCAACATAGGTAAGCACACAATTTTTAGGTGAGCAAAAGTATTGGAACAGAGAGTATTTAAGTAAAATTAGTAAATACACGTAATATTTGGTAGCATATCCCTTGCTTGCAATAACTGCATCAAGCCTGCGACCCATTGACATCATCAAACTTTTGCATTCTTCTTTTGTGATGCTTTTCCAGGCTTTTCACTGCATCCTCTTTCAGTTGTTGTTTGTTTCAGGGGGTCTTACCTTTCAATCTCCTCTTCAGAATGTGAAATGCATGCTCAATTGGGTTCTTCATAATGAATTCCTTTGTTGTGCTGACAGTGTGTTTTGGGTCATTGTCTTGCTGCATTCCTCGAAATTAGTTTGGACGCATTTCTCCAAAAGTTTTTCTTCACAGCTTCTGTTGTTGTTTTCCTTGGTCAACCTATTTGATGTCTGTTGCTCAGTACACCAGCGGTTTCTTTCTTTTTCAGGATATTCCAAGTTGTTGTTGTCTGATCGGTCATCTCATGTACATCTTTTGACCTCAAACTCAATTGTCTTCAGTATAATGTGAAAACAAAGGACTTGGCTTTGCTCTTCCAATACATTTGGAGTGGACTGTAAATAATTGTATATGTGCAATCCTATGTCCAATCCCACCTCAAAATAATGGCTTTCTGTGATATGCAATTCAATTCCAGTATGACAGCACATTAATATAAAATAAAAAAAATTATTATTATTTTTTTTAAGCTATAAAAATGCATGAACTAGAGTCAAAATTGTGGAAGTCTATGCAGTTTTGCAGATGGTGCAGAAGTACAAATCATACAAAAAACAGATAAGTGGCATATATTGCATATGAAATGCATGTGTAAATGTATGTTTTACAAACTTTCTAAAATATAGCCTGTCCCTGATTGCAGACGCAGATGTATGGAGGACCAACACAGGAGATAAGAACTTTCACAGCAATCTCTCCAAGATGTCCAACCATCAGAAGCAACAGACAGATTCCCCACTTGTGATTGTAGCAAAAAGAGAGAAACTCTCGGTCTTGCCATGGCAGCACTCGATTTCCCTGGCGCACGGAGAGTAACCCAGAAGAATGAGTGGAGTTCCTCTCTGCATAGATGACCTCCAACAACCCCAATCTCTCAGACCTAAGCATGCGTGATCTTCTGTCTCTGCACTCTAAAGTACTTTCACAAATCATTCACACAGTGTGCACTCAGTCAGTGCACACTCAGTGTACTCTGTACCACCAAAACTGATGTAGGGTGAAAAACACAGATGCTGTTAATATACCACAAGATGTTTGGAGGCGGCGGCACGGATGGTGCAGTGGGTAGCACTGCCGCCTCACAGCAAGGAGGTCCTGGGTTCGAATCCCCGTCGGCCGGGGCCTCTCTGTACGGAGTTTGCATGTTCTCCCCGTGTCTGCGTGGGTTTCCTCCGGGTACTCCGGTTTCCTCCCACAGTCCAAAGACATGCACGTTAGGCTGATTGGAGAGTCTAAATTGCCCGTAGGTATGAGTGTGTGAGTGAATGGTGTGTGTGCCCTGCGATAGACTGGCGACCTGTCCAGGGTGTATTCCTGCCTTTCGCCCAATGTATGCTGGGATAGGCTCCAGCCCCCCTGCGACCCTGATCAGGATAAGCGGGTTCAGATAATGGATGGATGGATGGATGTTTGGGGGCAGTATCACAGACACAGACTAAGCTTAGTCCTGGACTAAATTCTGTTTTGTATGGATAATTTCCATTCAGAATGGATTTAGCCTAGGATTAAGCTTAATCTGAGTCTGAGAAAGTGTTCACACAACCACACATTAAATATGTAAACACACTTTAAAAATGTATGAACAGCAACATAATGCAATTTCTTTTTAATGTGAAGTACATCATTTTCTAGAAATGTTTTAGAAATACCATACCATATCTGCCCAGTAATGGATACGGATTCTCTGTTGACTGGCAGCCCACTACACAGTGATGTTGCTGAGCAGTTAAAATGGAAACGACTATGCTGCTTGTGTAAGCAACATGTCCTTCATGGTCTGCCACTTTGCTCAACTTCGGGAAGCCATTACATTATTTGCTGTCAAAACTGAAATCATCAATTTCTTCCTGACATTGGAAATATTGCCTTCAAGCATTCTGGCCCTCTTATCGTTCGGCACTACTGAGTTGAGTGCTCCACTCAGTCACTCCTTAGTCCAGCTCCTAAATTTTTTTGGGGTCTGAGATCTTGTTAATTTTTTATTGGTATTTTATTACGTGCTTATGTGCTTAGTGTAACAGTTCCTGCAGTGAATTAGATCCATGTAATTTGCCCACTTGTCATATTTTGGATACAAAACAGAAAAATACTGCCTAAAGGCAAATAGTTTGTATCCCTGGATTACGAATCAGTGAATTGCCTGTTTTGTGTATTCAGCAATCATCAATTGCTTGCATATTATTTTTATTGCCCTGGATTCAACACTTCCTTAGACCTTAGCTTATGAATGCATGAATTTAACTCTTGTCTGTGTGCAAAAAGAACCAAAAAAACGAAAGCACAAGCATTACATTTTTAGTTAAGGACAAATTGAATTGAATCCAGGCTGACATACCAGTTTACAGTGATTAGATCCCGCCAGCATTGAATCCCTTGTGATTCATAGCACCGCTTCCTTTGTTCCTGAAATTCTAGAGCCGCAGTGTCACATGTGGAGAGCGAGAAGTGGATCATGGCTGAGACAGCTCTGCGGTGTGGGTGGACTCACACATAGGATGTGTCATGCGGGAGAGAGGGGGGAGAATTCGCCCCGACTGGCTGTGGCGCTGGAGAGGGAGCCGGTTTCTTTCTGGCAGGGAAGCTGTATCACATTTTGCGGTGGCTGCATTAAAATGCATGAGCTCTAGCACTCATCAAGGTAACAACAAACCAACAGTATGCATATAAATGTGCGCTTGTCTGTTTTATTCTATTGTATAAAATGCAAATGATGGAAAAATATGAAACGGGAAATAGATTGCTTGTGTTTTTCACCAATGACACTACGTACTCATTTGTTTCATGGTGCTTTTGTGACGTGAACAATATATATTTTTTAGTGGTGACGGTTCATAGCAAGCATACACATTGTGCATATACTGGAAACAGGAATAATCTAATGACCCTAAGTGTGCACTGAAACTGTATTTCACTTCATGGATACATACTTTTTAAAGCATGATTAGGATACATGATTACAGAATACAAAAGTTTACTTTTCAATAAAAAAGAAACTTTACAAAAAACTGCCATACTGTAGAAAAGGTAAATGCACAAAGCAGGCTGTCATTTTTCAGGATTTCTGCTCTTAAATCAGCCACAGTTGTTTATATGATGAGATATTTCTTTTTAAATCATGATTTACAGCTGCTAACTGCACTTGTATCATCGGGGCAAACCATTTACTGTGATCAGTTACAGGACTGAAATAGCATTAGTGAATAGAAATGTTTCTAAAATTAAACAATAATAATTAAAGTAGTGCCTGCACACATTTAATTCTTCATTAGTATCAAACAATATTTCGACCCATAGAGGATCGTCGCCCTTGACCTGGCTCTAGTTTAATTATTATTGCGACTACCCCATTGCCTTGCACTCTGGTTGATGTGTGTATCTCTTTAATATTTCACTCTGAAATTAAACGAGCAGTCATTTTTTGAAACCAGTAGCACTCCCGGACTTGTGCGTCCCTGTAGCCCTGGCCCCACTGACTTCATCTACACAGCTTCCCCAAAACAGCAGGAAACTCCCCATGCCCTGGGAGTGTGCTGCAATGCTGCTGATGATTAGGCACCATGAGCACTGCTATGATGCATGCAACGCTCAGTTCATAGTGTGAGAAAGTGGAAAGTGCAAGACTCAGTTGTTAGGCTCATAAACTCACAACAAGGCCGTCACACTCCAGTCCTGCAGGATGTTTGCTGGGTTTTAGTGTGCTTTGGCACTTTAAGTGAGTAATTTAGGTATCTGTTTGGCAAGATTCCACACACATTTCCAAGGCCAACATCGGCTGTCGATTGAAAGGCAACCACTAAGATTTATAGCCACTGCAGTCTGCAGCCATCCTGGACTGAAGTTAAACCTGCAGACACTGCGGCCCAACAGGAATGGAGTTAAACCTGCAAACAATGTGGCCCCCCAGGACTGGAGTTAAACCTGCAGGCAGTGTGGCCCCTCAAGGATCAGAGTTAATTCTGCAAGCGCTAAGTGCTTATCAATGCTTAGATAGCTCTTCTGATTAATTCTGACCTTGAATGGATGAAGTTTAACTTGGGGGCAGCAACTGAAGCTGAATCAACACAGTGCTAAATATATAAAACTAACTAGAACCAATCAACTAATATTGATTAATCTCTCAAACTTCTCTTTCCAGGTGGCCTAGCGATGTGGCACAAGATGTAGCGCTGCTCTAAAAGACCAGCTTATAGTCCAGCCACAGAGCATCACCGGATGTCACTGGTCGCAGTGACCTCTGGTTTATACTCTGGACTACAGAAGTGTGTTCAAGGACGACGACCACAGTCTAGGTAGGGCAAAAACATTAATGAACGTTCTGCCATTTCAGTTGAGCGGCACTGCTCTGCTTTTGTGTTTGGTCTGCACTTCGCTGTACATCGCTCTGGATAAGAGCGTCTGCTAAATGCCATGTAATGTAATGCATCCGGACTATAGTCCGGAACTGGCCTTTAGACAATAAAATATTAGAAAACATTAGAATATTGGACAGCATTATGTGAAAAATATGGTAATGGCGATTATATGATATCTATGGTAATTGTTATGCCATAACTATGACAGTGATTATGACACCACTATAATGATAGTTATGATATGATAACAGTGGTAATGGTAATGTGATAATTATGGCAATTCATATTTTAAGGATCAGCATGAATATAAGCATGTTAGTATGCTATGATAAACTGTAAGCCTGCAACAAAGTATTAGTTGGTTATGTTAGCTTTGTGCTCATTTACCAAGTTATGACCAGCTAGGTACCAATTTTTGCTTTTCTTATTTCTCTTGTTTTGTGGTTTTTAATGCATCCCACCATGACTTGTAAGTTCTTCTAGATAACAATGTCTGCCAAAGAAATTTTAAATAAATGAAATGTAATGTCATATGCAGTCATTATAAAATGTGAGTCTTGCAATTATATAATATCTCTACACGCAATTATGACAAATAATGGTTAATGGTTTTACAAGCATTGTTTTTACCTGCTTGTAAAACCATTACCTTTTAAAAGGCTTTTAAATTCAGAATGCGCAATCATGCTCAAACTGCACGCTCACCACAACCTCTGCTGTTAATTTGGAAGAGAGCAGACAATCATCCACTCTCCTCTGAAGCACGCAAGGTCAGCCACCACTTCCCATCACACTACAGTTCACAAGCCGGGCTCACACAGACATCAGCCACAGGAAGACACTTCATGTGCAGCTCAACAGGTGAGCTTGCGGAAACCTGATTGGCCAGCCAGGGAGCTGGTGCCAACCAGATGCTGTTTCCCTGTCTGACTGTGTCCCATCCCAGGTAAATGTTACAGCCAACTGTGCATCAGCCTGCGGGACTCCCAAAAACGCATAGGCGACAAGGGTTAAAAGGGAAAAATATATTTGGTAGCCGATCCCACTTCTATTCCAAAGCAATAGATCAGTGTCTGTGGCCCATTCACATATTAAAACAGAGCTGTAAAAGGACAGGCATCCAAGCAGGCCCGTCTACCAGTGGAATTTTGGTATACAGTGGACACAATGACTGTGGTAGTATTGAGTTTGTCTACTGTTAGCTGAATGGATTAACAGCTAGTGGGCTCGAGGTGGTTGAGTGCTTAAACAGTATTTATTGTTTGGCTTACTGTTCCATCAGTACAATACAAAATGAACAAAGTTAAAAAAGTGCAACAAAGACACTCAATAACACATCATGACAAATAACCACTGCAGCGAAAACAATGCAGATCATTAACGGCAACAGAAAAGATGTGTCACTGTTACAACTCAATCCAGTTTTAACTGGATTTGCATTAGACAAGTGACCAAAACCAGCTTTCTTTTTTGAAGCTCATTTCCTGGTCATGCTAGGAGTGCTGTGAGTTGGAGCTCACTAGCACCACTGTGGTTGACTCCAGTATAGGTAATTCAGGCCTGTTTTCAATGTAAAGTCAGTGGTACAATTGCAGACAAAATCCAAAGCCAATATTTCTTCCCACAAGAAAATGTAGTCGCAACCTGTGTTCTTCTTCATCTATTGCTTCCCCATGGGTGGATTTTTAAGTTATAAGGACAATACAGCAATTATTTGTGGAGGAATCAGGGACAGATTACGACACTCCCACTCACATGCTTAGAGGAGGAGCCTGCATGATGCTTTTTGGGTGCAACATTGGCTCAGGCCGCAAGAGCAGTCGTCTGACAGTCTGTGTGTTGCCAGTTCGATCCCGCCATGGGTGTGTTGAAGTGGCGCTGAGCAAGACACCTAACCCCCAATTGCTCCTGATGAGCTGATTGGTGCCTTGCATGGCAGCTAATCACCATTGGTGTGTGAGTGTGTGTATGAATGGGTGAATGAGAAGCATCAATTGTACAGCCCTTTGGATAAAGGTGCTATATAAATGCCAACCATTTACCATTTACCATTTGGTGGAAATCAATTTTGAAATAGTGCCACAGATTCTCAGCGCAATTAAGAGCAGATCTTTGACAGGACCACTGTAGGGCATTAGTATTCTGAACCACAAGCTTACTGCAAGAACAAAAAAAAACCATTTCATAGCAGCAGGAAATGATGCAAGACTTGGTCACCAAGCACCCCCTGTATTTGAGGCCAATCTGAAATTATTATGGTACCCAGCTTGCCAGTGACTACCAAACCTCCACTCAACTGATCTGATGTCTTTTACTTGTTGAAGAACCTATGCACTTGTCAGTCACTTTGGATTAAAATCATCTGCTAAATGCCTAAAATGTAAAATGTAAATGCTAGTGGGTTTGCCTCTGATTTGGCACAATTTTAGATTTAGAATCACACAATCAACATCTGGTTAAAGTGTACATTCTCAGATTTTATTAAAGGGTATTTTTATACATTTTGGTTTCACCATGTAAAAATTACAGCGGGTGTTTATACCCCCAATTTCAGGGCACCATAATGTTTGGGACACTTCCCAAGTGTTTGTGATTGCTCAGGTGTGTTTAATAGCCTCCTTAATGCAAGGAAGAGCGAGTTCTCAGCAATTAGTCTTTCCTCTAGTCTTTCGATCACCTTTGGAAACAATTATTGGTGTGTATCAACATGAGGACCAAAGTTGTGCCAAAGAAAGTCAAAGAAGCCGTTATGAGACCGAGAAACAAGAATAAAATGCTTTGAGACATTGGCCAAACAAAAACAACTGTTAGGAACATAATTAAGAAGAAAGAGAGCACTGGTGAGCTTGCTCATTGCAAAGGGACTGGCAGGCCAAGGAAGACCTCCATAGCTGATGACAGAAGAATCAGATCAGAAACACTCTTCAGGGGCCAGGTGTGGATTTCTCAATGACCACTGTCTGCATAAGACTTCTTGAACAAAAATACAGAGGCTACACTGTAAGATGCAAACCACGGGTTAGAAACAAAATCAGGATTTGCCGACAAGTACTTAAGAGCAACCACAGTTCTTGAAAAGGGTCTTGTGGACAGATGAGATGAACATTAAGTTATATTAGAGTGATAGCAGGAGTGAAATATGGAGGAGAGAAAGAACTGCCCAAGATCCAAAGCATGCCCCCTCATCTGTGAAACACGGTGGTGGGGGTGTTATGGCCTGGGCATGTATGTCTGCTGAAGGTACTGGCTCAGTTATCTTCATTGCTGATATAACTGCTGATGGTAGTAGCAAAATGAATTCTGAACTTTATTGACACATCCTATACTATCCTACATGGCAATGACCCCAAACATACTGCTAAAGCAACAAAGAAGTTTTTCAAAGTAAAATAAAATGTCAATTATTGAGTGGCCATGTCAATCAACTGATCTGAACCCAATTGAGCATGATTTTCATATGCTGAAGAGAATACTTAAGCGGACAAGCCCCCAAAACAACAAAATACGAAACATGACTACTTTCTTTTGCATAACATTCTGTGTTCCAAATATTATGGTGCCCTGAAATGGGGGGGACTACCCACACTGCTGTAATTTCTACATGGTGAAATCAAAATGTATAAAAATACATGACAATGTGAACTTTAACCACATGTGATTTTTTTTATTACGAATTTCATTTAATGAGTAAATGTAAATCTAAAACTTACTTGTGGAGAAAAGAGGCAAATAAATACATGATGGGTCTTTGTCCCAAACATTATGGAGGGCACTGTAAGCCTGTGGACATGGCATAAGACTATATCGCAGCTCTCTGCTGACTACAGCTCCATCTGTTTACAGATGTAATTAGCTGTTATACGAGTCCTATAACAAGGGGTGTCATCAGGGATCTTGGGGCCTATGAAAAGGTCTCACTTTGGGCCCTACCTACCAAGAATCCTGTGTTCCAATATTTTTGAGACACAACCACACAAACTTCAGTTCTCCACTGTCGCAAATTTGCCATTTCCAAATCCGAGAGGACATCTTTACAAAAACGTGGATACAGTAATTGGAAGAGAGCGCTTGAATAAGACCGTGGTTTCCTTAAACATGCCTCTAGTGTTCCTCACGCTAGAGCGATGTCTGCATGGTAGGAATACCAGCGTCGCTCAGGTGAAATTATCCTGCAGCTACTGTTCATGAGCTAGCTCTCTGTGGGCACCATCAGGGGGATGGGGATGAGGCAGGTCTTTTAATTAGGCTGTTTCATGACACCATTCAAAAGATCCCAAACACACAGAAATTGCCAAATGCATCCCTGAAAACGCTAAATACACACTGAATGTCATTCAAAACAAAATAACTGAAACCCTTGCCAAAATGG
The DNA here is from genome assembly GCF_963514075.1 of Conger conger. Lineage (NCBI taxonomy): Eukaryota > Metazoa > Chordata > Actinopteri > Anguilliformes > Congridae > Conger > Conger conger. Next base: position 23,142,226 of record NC_083771.1, read on the forward strand.
TTTTTAAAAGATATCAGGGCCAAATACGAGGAAGCCGACTCTCCTGGACTTTGCAGGGCATCAAGGGTCGGTAACTGTGCATGATTGACTTGAGTCAGCTTGATACTGAACATGTTGTGAGCTGAGAATTAGGTTCAAACTGATTCTAATAACTTGGTTCTAATTTTTGAGATTCATAAATATATTGTTAATAGGGCACTAAATGCATGTGAATTGTTATACAAAAATACAGTTTAAAAGTATTAAAAAGCGATTTAAAAGTTTCATCTGCTTAGAGCCCATTCACTTTGACGCTCAATTTCTCAAAACTCTCAGAACGCAGATAGAAACTTCTCATTCTCAGCTCATGATGTGCGCAACCAGATTCTCTCTCATCTCTCCGACCTGAGATACAGTGCTGACGATTTAGTGCCTCAGTGTTATGATGGCGCTTCAGTGATGTCTGGGGTCAGGGGCGGTGTGCAAAATGTTGGCAAGGACATTCCGTATGTGCACTGCTACAACCAACTCCACTTGGCAGTGGTACACGCGATGCAAACAGAACCTCTTGCATTACATTACATTACATTACATTATTGGCATTTGGCAGACGCTCTTATCCAGAGCAACATACAACAAAGTGCATACCCATAACCAGGGATAAGTGCGCTGAAAGACCCAAGAGGGAAGTACAATTTCAATTGCTACCCGTACAACAAAGATAAGGACCAGGCCCTAATTTATTTATTATTATTATTTTTTTTAACAAACAAATAAACAAACAACAAAGCAAAAGTGACCAAACTTAACTATCCAAATACTGCTTACCTAGCCAACTAAAAATACTGAACCACAAAGTAATTCACAAAGACAACAATTAAGGTTCACAGGGAGGTAGGGAGGGGTGGGGAGAGGTGCTGCTTGAAGAGGTGCGTCTTCAGTTTGCGCTTGAAGGTGGGGAGAGATTCTACAGTTAATAAATAAGTTAATAAGTTCTTTGAATGGTCCAATTGATTGAATAGTTTCTTTCACAGACATTATGTTACACACAGGTACAATACTCCCACACTCAGAAGGCTATGAGAGATCTGCTGGACCAGCCATCATGATGTCACCAAGTCCATTGTTAACAATGAGGAAAGTATCATGAGTTTTTAGTCTGAGGTAGCAGAGGATGACAATGCTCCTTTAGATCTCAGTACAGAGGTGTGTGGTCTCTTGATACAACTAAACAGACAGCTAAACTTCTCCTCCATGTGCTTGGTGTGCTGAGGCCAGCCAACTCAATTCTGCAGTCACAAACAGTGGATATGTCCATTGTAGGGGATGTGGTGACTGGAGACATTGAAGGAGATGAGATATGACTCGTTCTGGGAGGAGCATTTCTCTCAATGTGGAAATACCAGTTCTCCTAAGAGGAGAAGGACAACTCACAGCTTGACAATAGTGTTGCCTTGTCAGTTATTGGGCATGGTGACTCTAGCACTCAAAATCAGTCTTTTAAAAGACCTATGTTTAGCATTCTTGACAGAGCTATTGTGGAGATGGAGACAAGATTCTCTCAAATAAATGTTTATTTAATGAGGGCCAGATCATTTCTCCTGCCAAAATCAGCATCTCTTGACCACTCTCTCATGAAGACACTTCAGGTGCTTGCAGGCACAGAGCTAAATAGAATGAGCTTGCACAATGAAATTGCTGTGGCGAAAGTAATGTTGCTCAATAAGCTGCCCACTGATGCAGACCTTTCTGCAGTATGTAAGAATTCTTGTGCATTCTATTCTATTGTAGCCTACTGAAGACCCAAACCAAAATTTGCTCACAAGGTTCCATCTCTAGTTCATCATGCAAATGCACATCATATAATTAAAATTATTTAATTAAAATTAAATAATAATATTTTTCACAGGCTAATGGCCCCAGACCCCCCTACAACATTGGATGCTGTAATTGTATTCCTTTTATAGGTCTAATTTATGGAAGTGGTAGCCTTATTATCATTTAGCATACCATGCAGGTCGAGTCTAGTTACTGTATTATTGTGGCAATAACTAGGCTAGTAGTTGAAGAAGAAGAAATGTAAATCATGCCTATGTGCTGAGTTCCTAAAGGATTCTTAAATAATCACACCAGCAAACAATGGTTTGGACATTTGAAGATTCACACACTTAACAGGGAAGTATATTCTTCTTCTTTTTTTTCTTTTTTTTCTTCTTCTCCCAGATACAGATTGGAAATAGCCTACAGTTAAAAGCTAGCAAATTATTTTCTGGACTTTTTAAGAATTCAGAACAAAGCTGTAACTCCTGTGGCTGGATGGATGGAATGCAGCGGAGAATAACAGGACGGAAAGTAAAGAAAGGAGTGTCATGTGTCAAACACTTGTCGGGACTTGAACTGAGGGCACAGCAGGAAGCCTAGACAGCTTTACATGTAGCAAAGCAACAACTTCCGTTCTGCAGAACTGAAAATGCACACCCATAATTGTTTTAGTCTAAATTAAGATACAGAATTATACAATTTTGGTGTAAAATGATGTGTCTTGACACATCCAAGTTTTACAGTCATCTTCCCTCCATCTGTACAAGATTGTCTTTGGAGAAATGTTAACACTCCATGTGCTGTATATGTCAGGAAACACCCCAGCCTGAAACTTGACTTGCAGAAAGGATATTGGTATGGCTGCACTACCCATTGGTCTTAAGGCCCATTATTCCGAAACCCAAAGAGTTCGAAAAATGTCCCAATGCAAAAAGCCAACTTGTCCGACGGGCCGTTATACAGAAAAGAAACGCCCATTGCTCCGAAGGCCCGTTGCTCCGAAAACACACACACAGTATAGTGACAGCCGGCCCTGTTCATGTTTCTGAATCAGGGGGCGGGGTTGACGGACGCACTTGCCCGTCGTTGGCCCTTAATATCTTAGTGTATTTTGACGGGCAAACGCGAAGTTACTGTTTATAAAATACTTTTGAGGCTTTGCTTTTTAGTGTCCCCATTGGCTAAAAATATCAAGGCTTTAAAAATAGGTTAATTTCACAAAATAGCTAATCGTACTGTAAACAGGCAGCCATGTCTGACGTAATCATCGGACCGCTGTTGGATCAAGTTAAGAGATAAATACAAGAAAGTTGCTATTTCTGGTGAAGACTAGATAACATTCTCGCAAGTGCTTTTAACATTACACCTATTCAGGCGCATTAGTAGGCTCATAGGCTATGTAATAATCATGCTGTCGAAGCTTGACGATGGAGATTACTGGGAGATATCTGCCTCACGCTCAGGAATTTCAATGGGTATACTAGGTGTCACATTGTATCTTGTATTCTGTTCATTTTTATTATTTTAATTTCTATATTTTTTAAGCCAATGGGCACACAAAAAGCAAGGATTTTGTAAACTATCTTCGCGTTTGCACGTTAAAATACATTAGGATATTAAGGGCAAAAAACGGTCTATTTTCGGAGCAACGGGCCTTTGGAGCAGTGGGCTTTTGTTTTCGGAATAATGGGCCGTCGGACTAATGGGCTTTCCGCCCAGAGGGAAGTTTTTCGAACTATTGGCGTTTCGATATAATGGGCCGTCGGACCAATGGCATGGCACCACAATAGTGGTGTTTTAATAATTTGTTATATACAAAAAGTATGAGCATAGCAGCAAATTGAATGACAAAACCATCTTTTCTTCAAGTAGTGGACATGCCCATAAGTTGCCTTGTTAATAACCACATAAATAAACAAAATAGCCTACATTGCCCATATATAGCCTACAGTTTAGTTAAAGAACAGAGCACTTCCTCGTCAATAGCTTTACATTCTCAGGCATTTCAGATACAGATTTATTTTGAACGATATATTAGCCAGATTATGTATAAATAATGCCACAGCAAGTTAACCTAATTAACTGAATGTGCTGCTCAGAGTGAGTGAAATACAATAAAAGAGAATTAAAATAATTTGAAATATGAAAATGTCTAGTTCAATTGCAACTCTCTCTGGAAAAGAGCGAATGTAATGGTAACGGGGTACGCGACGCCTAAAACGGCAACCGTTATAGAAAAAAAAGAGTAAATTACCCATATCACGAGCGCGCATGGAATTTTAAACAGCCCTTTAAAAAATTAAAATAAAGCCCTAAAAGTATTGGAGTTTTTAAAATCCTTTAAACATTTTTACTGTATGTTACTAAAACGTAATGTAGCTAGTGAAAGTGAAAGATAGTGGAAGTGGGCTATATTTTACAACTCCCCTTCAAAATGATTTGACCTATTTCTGACAGCGCGCTAAATTGCATAGTTGCAAGTTATGCAAATCCGAGATCAACTTTACTCACCTGCGGGCTCTGCGCCTCGGTTCTCTTGTTCGGATTGAGTTGCTACGGAGTCTCATGTTCCCTCGGAATATTGCCGTAGATTAAAATCATCCGGGAATGGAAAGAAGGTGGCATGAGAGTGCGTATACGTGCGGCCATGGTACCAAAGACAGGTTGCAAGTGAAATGACTAGCCTGTTTGACTTGTGGAGAAATAGTAGCTTTCTTTTGCGGAGGTGTGGGGACCACCAGTACGACCGATAAAAGGGAAACAGCAGCGACACCCCGCGGCAGAAAGGAGACAAGCGGCTTTAATAAGTTTATTTTACGTATTCCGCAATACAGATGATTATATATTCATTTTGCTTATTATTAGAAATGTCAAATTAGGAACGCATAATTACCGTTATGAAAATTGTGTTCAAGGTAACAAATATCAAGGCTTCCCGGTGTTGCAATAGTTTCCCTCCACTGACACGTCTTGCGTCTAATGTTCTGTAAAAATGAATGTCTGTATCCTATGCCAAACTATAAATATGGTCTCCTTCAACGGCAAATTAATTTAATAAATATGATCGCACGTAATGCTGCATTGACAGCACTTATCCGGCATTTACGCAACAGATCGCGACAATAATGCAGTGAATTAATGAATCGATTGCAATGAACGCGAAGAAAAACTTTTTGTTTTGCCGTCGCATTCCTGTGGCAGACTTATGAGCAACGTTGAGATTGTTGGACTTGAATTGGCAGGATGAATGCCGAATAAAGACAAACGAACCTGTTATTTCGTTCACTCGGAATATCAATCAGCTGTCGACGCACACAGAATGTAGATTCATGGAAAGCGAAAGACAATAATTATAAGGTGAAGAAGGAATTACTGCTACAAAAGATAAACAGGAGAACGAGGGTAATACGAGAATATGGATCCCGATATTTGATCGTTTTAAGTACATTTCCCTACATTAATAAATATCCTACTCCATTGGTTCGGAAACTTGGACCTGGGGGGCCCATGTGTATGCTGGTTTTCGTTCCAAACATAATTGCAATCTCAGAATTTTAACAAGCAATTCATTTGGCTTAATTAGGTGATTCATGTTTAGAGGGGTTGTGTAAGCAACATTATGTCAGATATAGCTGTGCATGCCATGAAGAATATAGCTTATCGTGCTATATTGCAAGCAACTGCATACAAATAAGTAAATTGGTAAATGATCAAATTAAAGCCTGAGTTCAATCAATATGCTCCTGACTGGTGAAAGTGTGGACACCTGCCTACTAAAAACTAACCAACCTTGGTTATAAGACAATAACCAAAATATGAGCATATTGATTAACTTCAGTCTTTCAATAGACCAAAACATGTATTTATGTTAATGTAATGGTTCGCAATATAGCACTTGGGAATGTCATACTTCATTACATGCATATAGCTATTTCTGACATAATGTGGCTTACACAATCGCTCAAAACATAAAGCACCTAATTAAGGCAAATTAACTGTGTGTTAAACTTCTGAGATTGCAATTATGAAAACCAGCAATCAAATAAACAGAACAGTAAAATTACAAATGGAACATTAACAAAGTCAAAAAACAAACAGGAAAATGTCCACTTGCAAAGCATTATGGGAACTGATAATGTTAATCTCCAGCTGTGGTTGCCACAGTATGTAACCCAGAAAATTATGGCATGTACCTTTTTCTTTCCTTTTCTTTTTTTTTTGGTGTAGTGTATGCAGTGCAGAAATGTTCTTGTCAGTTCCTAATCCAAATGAATTACTATTGAGTTGTTCTAGTTAGGCAGTTTACTGTAGAAAATTCCACATAACAGACATAATGCAGTTTAGAATTCACAAGACAGGAAACTCTGCCCCAACAGCAGACAATACTCTGGAAAGGTATGGATAAGCCTGATAGGAGGGGGAAAACAAATTTTACTCATGACTAGCGGTGGTGTTTTAAGCTGACAAAAGCAAGCAGGATTTAAATACACACGGGCACATAAATCACTCTATAAATAGGTATACTGTAGCTAGCAAGTCATGTCCTGGAGCTGTGTTTACAGTAGTAAATAACACAGCTCCTCACAGTTTAGCAAAAACTGGTGCATACAGAACACGCACTACTCTTATTATTTGACTCTACACTCTTTGGTTCAGGATGCAATACAGGATACATAGGCTATAGCCTATGTGTTGAATATTTCAATATGTTAAATGGGATGCATAACAAAAGTAATAAACGCAAATACATTTACAACTCCTGCAGAGTTATGTCAAAGCTGTGTACACTCTAGCTCGCAAGGCTGTTTGCATTCTGCAGAGACTCACTGATCTCTATCTGGAAAGTTCTTCCGAGTCACTGAGCACATTCATTAGACAAGCCACATGCTACAAACATCTGTGGGTCTGTTATGCTCCGACATCTTAATTTATTTGACCATATTTCACAATATGTTAATATCATAACTCCATAACAGGAGATTAGGTTTCATAGTCAACAGAAAATGTTGCTTTTCCCTTTAATGACTGTATTTTTTCAACAACAAAAAAAAGGACGGTGTTTAACAAATAACTTCAAATAATGACTCTGTTGGGTGCTCCTTTCCCTTACAGGTTTATAAAGTGAGCTTTTGCTTTTTAATAGTTCATAAAATACTGTTTATCTATCCTTTATCTTCTTCTATTTTGGCTAAGATAGGAGCCAATATCATGTTTTTAGAAAGGTATTCAAAATTCTAAACCAACTCTTCGAGTGATGCCTGCTTGGAGGATGTGGGGGACCGTCACGGAGCACCGTTTTTATAAGATGCAGGACTATAAAAATTGAGTTTATTAGACTACCACTGACCGTTGACCAGAGACTACACACCACCTGTCTGTTGGTGTGCTAACCTAACTGTCGCCGCTTTAGCCTCCTGCTTCGTTTTCTATAGCTTGCTTGTTAACTGTAGCCTACATGTTTCTTAGCTATTGGAAACCATTTAGGATAAGAGTGCAGGTTGCAAGGAAGATAAAAGATCACCCCAATTCCAACGACAGACCATCTACGTGGGATTGGAGGACAGACTTTTAAACCAAAGGCCACTTCCATCTCTAGTGTTGGTTTCCATCTTCCACTGTTTCCCCGGGGAGATCCTGCAACCTGCATGCTTGTATGCTTAGGTTTTAGCTAAAAACCTTAGCAAAACTTATATCTAACTCCTTGCTTAGCTGTGAATAAATGCCTGCTTGCTTTTGACACATTACTGTTGACGCAACTCAAGTTGTGGTTATAGTTGAACTGGTTTTGTGGGTCTGGTAATGCAGGTGGTTTTGGGGTCATAACAGATTGGGGGCTCGTCCGGGATAGAACCGAAGCAGAGCCGTTAAACAACAATAATATCTTGGGGGCTTGTCTGTGACAGAACCGCAGATTTTCGATTTGTTCTGCTTTATTGCTTGTTGCTTTATTGGGGGCTACATGGTACCAGCTTTGCGTTTCGTAGCACGGTTACTTACTTGTACTGCTACGTGTCTAGTTTGTAGTATTAGCTTTCTGGTTCGTAACGGTGTCATTTTGTTGCTTGGTACTACACTGGGTCGCACCCGTAGCACAAGCTTTATGTGGCACTTTGAGGTGCGCTATTTTTTTTTCCAGGATTTTCGATTTGGTCCGCTCTGAGATTAACAGGTCATTAAGGCTAAGGTAACGGAGGGACTGCTCAAACAGTACATTGTTTATGCAGATGCTGATCATAGGCAATCGACCTTTATTAAGACCGAGAGCCCCAAAACTACGGTCCAGGTTGAACTGGAAACGAAGCGTTTAGAGCTGAGAGAGAATGAGCTGGGTGCAAATGTACGCCAAAGGGAGTTAGAGGTTGAAGCAATGCGAGCTGGCAGCAGAGGGAAATTTGATATGAGCAAAAACATTTGCATGAGACTGAGGTGGATAAATATTTCTTCATGGTCAAACGGGGTCGCCATCACACTTAAGTGACCCAGGGAAGCCTGACCGCTGTGTGTGTTGGTGGGTAAAGCCCAGGATGCGTATTCGTCCCTGTCCTGAGAGCAGAGCGTTCATTACGAGCTGGCTAAAGCTGCAGTGCTGAGGGCATATGAACTGGTGCCAGAGACTTCGTAGAGATCGTCGTAGATTAGGCGGTATTGGAAAGCTGATAGCCAGACCTTTGTTGAGTTTGCCTGTGAGAAGCTGAATGTTTAATCGTTGGTGTGCTGCCAAAGGGATTAAAACGTTTTAACAAGTCCGAGATTTAATCGTCATGAAGGAGTTTGGCGTTTATTTGAAAACTATAGACTTGGTAAAATCTATATTGTTCCAGTCATGCACATATTATTCTTGTTCCTGCTGAATAAACATTAGGCAAAACATCTTTATCATGTAGCTGAGCAAAACAACTTTATCTGACTTCTGAGGAACAAACAGACACAAGCACAAATATGATTGCTTAGAGATTATCCCTTAAATGTACATATCTTATGCCCAAGGCATTCTTAACATATGAAGTCTTGGAGTTTGTCCAATAAATATACTATTTGTCATTGGGAGTACAGAAACCTATGGGGGGTTGCTTTTTAATTTTCCCATCAGAGATATCTTTCTTCAAACAAGATTGGATTTATAAAGTATACAGAGTCTTCATTTACAGTCTATATATCATCTTATAGCCCTGTGATGGACTGGCGACCTGTCCAGGATGAATTCCTGCCTTTCACCCAATGTATGCTGGGATAGGCTCCAGCCCCCCTGTGACCCTGTTCAGGATAAGCGGGTTAAGATAACGGATGGATGGATCGATATTCTCTTATAAAACATTTCTTGGATCTGACTGAAAACCCACTTCTTCAATAATCAAGAAACTGAAAGTGAAACCTATGTAGTCAGTAGACATACTAGCGGCTATGAAGCTGAATGCAGAGTAATCAAGAAGATACACCCCCTCCTGCAATGGAGCATTCGGGCTCCCGGGAGAATAACAGGTGTATAAACTTCTGCACTCAAGATGCTTTGCACATACTGTTTATGTTCCTAGACTTGGTAGGGATTCAATCGACATTTGTCCTTAACTTAAACTAGCAATTTAAAGCAGTTTAATTTATTTGTTAATTCTTTAACAAAGGATTTGGCGTGTTCAGTAATCTCTAAATTAGCTCACCACACTAATATAATAAGGATACATTTTGGCTGAATACAAGTATTAGTCTCACAAGTCTCTCTCTGACAGCCAGTTTTGAATCTTCTCACAACAGATTACTTTTTATAAATTCTAGATCTGTGTCATGAGCTCATTAAGTGTGCTCAACAGTTCTGTGGTCGTCACAATCTTCACAAGACTGCTACTTTGTTCTCATGAACAACACTTCCTGCACTCCAAACTGCCCACTGGGACAATGAGGCTCTGCTGATTGATTGGACTGTTTCCACCTGTCAGCCAATCAGCAGGAGGTATACTGCAGAGAAACCCAGGGTATGACGTAAATCTATTGACCGGTTGATACAATCTCACCTGTCCATTCTCACGGTTTTGCGTTGTTTGAACTGTTTTAAATTGTTTCATTATTATTGTAAGAAACATTTGACTACACATCCGATCTCATTTAAAACTTCAGGAGGAAATTACATAACTACAAATGTTCAGGAACAGTCTACCAGGTTATTTTATGTACTGTGTCTATGTCTATATATAGAGTGCTCCACATTTAAGTTAACCCCTTAAGTATCGCCTCTTTTCTTGACACAAGCTTAAAAATGACATACCCAAAATAAAATAGTTACTATTCTTGAACCCTTTTGACTATAGGCATAATCCTGGTCTCTTCTGAAAGGTAACCCTGTGGTGTTTGTTTTTTCAAGAGCCAGAATTACTAAAAAACAAAGCTACAGAAGCTTAAACAGAGCGAACGTAGAAGTGTTTTTTCTCACTGAAAAATTGTTATGTTTTTAACTGGATACATTATTATTTCACATAATCATTGTTTCGTAATGAACATAATGAAATGTATCGTTTAAAAAAGATAACAATTGGTTGTTGAATGAGCTTGGGTTTTTTACATGAGAGTGAATGGGGGAAAAGCTCTTTTGCACTCAGCAGCAATTACTTCTGGGTGCTTCACTTCTTATGTTTGCCCAGTTATATACTGTATGCATGTCTATGCTTTTGTTAAGCCAAAAGCCATTTTACAGGATGGGAAGATGGTGAACTGGCACCTTCCCCCATTGCTGTTTTTTGTCTACACAATGGGAAGTGAGCAGGCATGTACAGTAGTGCTATTCAGCGGCCGGGAACGGTAGCGACTAGTCGTTTTTATTTTGTCTTTCCATTTAGCAACGATTTTAACTGTTTTGGTAAAACTCATCTAACCTCCATTCATTCCGTGAGCAACTGTCTAATGAAGTACCAAAGCAGAAGTTTCAGACTTGGTGTACCCTCCCGCCCCGCCTCTTCATCTGTGTTCGAAACCGCATATTTGGCACACTACTCGTACTACATTTAAATGAAAATCAGCCTGAAATTTATGCGGTTTCTGACACAGCCTTTGATTATTTGCTCTGAGAAATTCCCATACTACCATTTTCCCAACTTTAACTACTGACACAAATGAAGACCCTCAAATACCGTTTGAGTGTTTTTTTCTTCCCATTGCAGTGGGGTTTTTGACTGTCACTGAATAGCTTTTTGGAGCTTTTTGAATAGCTTTTTGAAAGTCCTTTCCTTGGGAAAGGACTTTCAGCCTTTCCCAATTAAAAAAAATATCTGTACAGCATAACTGTGGCAGTATCTCTGTTGAAAGCACTAAACAAACAATAGGCAACTCTGAGAATGAGGCAACTCTATAAGGGTTGGGCTCTGGAGTACTGGGGATATATCTGGGTTTTGTTTTCAGCCTGCGCTCGTTTACACCGTGAAAGGATATTTAAGAGCCTCTGAGCTACAATATTCAAAGTGTGAAGGGTGGAACACAGAGAACCTCCAGTCCATGCTCACTCATTAAGCGTAATCATTAATACAGTTATGTGCTCAGAGGCTCGGATGGAGCAAAACCAGACGCGTCTCTGGCACTCCAGGACCAGCATCGCCTGTTCACAAAATATTACATATCTGCCAATTAACAAGGCAATGTCTGAAAGAGGGATTACTCACGAAAGTCCATTTTTGAACTAATTTATCTACCATCAAGATCTAATTTAGCTGTTGTTGGTGTTCCAAGGCGTGTGTGTGTGTGTGTGTGTGTGTGTGTGTGTGTGTGTGTGTGTGTGTGTGTGTGTGTGTGTGTGTGTGTGTGTGTGTGTGTGTGTGTGTGTGTGTGTGTGTGTGTGTGTGTGTGTGTGTGTGTGTGTGTGTGTGTGTGTGTGTGTGTGTGTGTGTGTGTGTGTGTGTGTGTGTGTGTGTGTGTGTGTGTGTGTGTGTGTGTGTGTGTGTGTGTGTGTGTGTGTGTGTGTGTGTGTGTGTGTGTGTGTGTGTGTGTGAGAGAGCCTGTAGTGTAGTGCTTAAGGTAAATGACTGGGACACGCACAGTCGATGGTTCTAATCCCGGTGTAGCCACAATAAGATCCACACAGCCGTTGGGCCCCTGAGCAAGGCCTTTAACCCCTTTAAACCCTTTTGAGAGAGAATAGATGTGGAAAGCTCCATTATGCTGCAACAATGGGGAAAAAAAACTTGCTTTATGTTTTCCGCTCTGGGTATGCTGATAAAACTGCCTTTTTAATACAGCCATGAATAATAAATAATGTCTTTGTTGCCCCTGGTTTTGTCAATTGATGTTCATGACATGACAATTAAGTTCCTTTTATTTCCATACTTGTATAGTGACAACTGCATATCCGTGGGCAAAATGAAAATGACAGGAGCAGAATTTGCAGCTTGTACATGCATAGAAACAGCATGACATCACACAGCGACAAGTGACATCACACAGCAGCAGCTGGTATGGCAACCATGCCATTTGTAAATACAGTGTATACATATATATGTATATACACACAGTAATGTGCAAAAAATTTGGGCTCCCTTGGTCAAAAAGCTTTTACAATAAATATAAATAAGTGAACAGAAGCAAATCTCTAAACATTAAACTTGACACATTTCTTCACATTGTAAAGCAAGACAAGATGTTTTTACGTAAATTTTTACGTTTCAAGATTTAAAAAAAAAAAGGTAAAAGGCCCTGTGCAAAAGTTTGGGGACCCTGTCAGTTAGTGCTTTGTAACTCTTCCTCAGGCAACTAACAGCTTGTAAATGCTTCCTCTAGCGAGCTATGAGTCTTTAAATAAATAAAAAATCATTTATAAACAGTAAAAAATAGAAGTAAAATTTGCAGAAAGGCCTCATACCATTTAGAGTTCAGGTTTGCTTTCGATCACATACAGATTCTTTTTTTTCTCGCAATGAGCATGCGGTCAGTGCTCTACAGGCTGCGCCACCGAGACACCCATACAGATTCTTTTTAACAGACATTTAAACCAGGTGTGCCCAAATTTTTGCACACCACTCTATATATGCACAGGATCAATATTTTAGGATCCAAGTATGATTAAAAACAGTAAAATATCCAGTATTAATTAAACTCTCGTGCATATGAGTTCAATCAGGGCTATATGTATTCTGTAAGATTTGATTTAGCATAGAACAGTTTACTATGCGGCACTGTACGTTAAATTAATTTGTTAAAATTGAACACTGGAAATGATCACTCTGTATTGACTAGTTGGGATATTCGGTTATCTATTCTAAAGTAATGGATAGGCGTATCAGGCACTCAGAACAGGGGATCCAGATGTGAGACCCAGACTGGAATTATTTTGTAATAAAAGTCTTCTTTATTTTCTGGTAGCAGGTTAAACAGGCGAAGCTCAAAAGCCAGCAAACAGATGCAACAAGGATCAGGCAGTTCATAATTGAAAGTTCAGGCAATAGGTCGGAATTCCAGCAAACAGGTGTATCAGAGGTAATCCAAAGAGTAGTCGAGGTCACAGGTGGAAGGGTCGAAAACAAGATGGGCAACAAATTGTAGGAGTACTCAATCAACGGGAGGCTGTCCACCCAGGAGGCTGGAGATTTCTCCACCAGGCAACGGTCTTTTCCAGTTCTTGACTGAGACTGCCCGTTGGTTTGCGGGTGGTAGCGAGAGGAGAGTTGGGGTTTGACGCCGATGAGTGCGCAGAAAGCTCTCCAAACCGGCTGGTGAACTGAGGCCCGAGGTCCGAGGTGAGCTCCAGGGGAAGGCTGTGTAGGCGGAAAATGTGGAGGACCAATAGTTCAGCAGTCTCCTTGGATAACGGGGGTTTAGGTAAGGCGATGAAGAGCCCATACTTGGAAAACTGGTCGACCACTGTCATGACAATGGTCACGGCCTTGGAAATGGGCAGACTGGTTTTGAAGTCCAGTGCCACGTGGGACCATGGCTGACGTGGAACCGGGAGCGACTGGAGGAGTCCCTGGGGCTGCCGATTTCCGGTCTTCCCCCTGGAACATGAATTCAGCCGTATCGAATCTGACGGTTGGCCACCAGAAGCGGCGACCCAGAAGAGCCAGTGTGCGGCTAGCCCCAGGATGACAGGCAAATCGGGAAGTGTGGGCCCATTCCAGGACTTGTGGGCGGACAGCTTCAGGAACGAACAGGTGGTCGGCAGGTGTGTTGTCGGGAACAGGACAGCCCCTCAGGGCTTCTTCTACCTCACTCACTATGGGGAACTGAGTGGCGGCGACCAGGGTACTGGCAGGCAGGATGGCAGGTTCTTCGTGTTCTGAGGAGGTGAGTATAGTTGGGAAAGGCATCAGGTTTCACATTTTTGGAGCCAGGCCGGTAGGTCAGGGAGAAATTAAAGCGGTTGAAGAACTGCGGCCACCGGGCCTGGCGAGGGTTAAATCTTTTGGCCGACCTCAAATACTCTAGGTTGCGGTGGTCAGTCCAGACGATGAATGGAGTGGTGGCCCCCTCCAGCAGATGGCGTCACACACAGATGCAGAAAGCTGAATCAGAAAATGCTATGCCAGAATCCTGATGGACCAGTTGGACAGTCAAAGAGAGACACTGTAGTGAACCCTTATTTTAACTACGGTTGATTGATCAGTAAAAACATTATGCTCTCAAATCAGCTGTGTTTGGAAGTTATTATTATTATTATTATTATTATTATTATTATTATTATTAGTAGTAGTTTTTAAAGTATTTTTAATTATTTTTATTATTCAGTGACACATTGAATTTGGAAATGAGACATTACCTATGCCTATGTATTGTGTACTAAAGCAGATGAATAGGACTAATAAGCAAAGTGAATTACACATTTTCAACATGTTTGTCTTAATGAAATGTTGCATTATTTTGACCAACAGATAGAGATGTATACAAAGACTGCAAATCTAGATTCTGTAATCTTGTGGTATCTGGATCAGAATGATCCCATCTGAAAATAATTTGAAATCCAACAAGATTGATTTCATCTGGGATAGCAAAAAAAAAAAGGATTTCGAAATCTGGATAACTCCAGATCAAGTTGTGAAATACTGTGCCCTGGTCAATGAAACTAAATTTAGACTCATTTGTGAGATAAATAAGAATTCAAAGACAAAGCAAATGACAACAACCTAAACCTGCATTGTGTTAAACACATGTTCATTGATCTTAATTCATCTAGAAGTTGGCTCTAACAAAAAAACACCCAGGAAAACAGAGGGAGGGAGGTTCACCCTTGACCAGGCAGACACAACTGGAGCGTTATGGGTCACAGTGTATTCTGTTTCCAAACTTTGAGCAAGGCTCCAGGCTGATATAAAACCTCTCCCTGTATAAAGAGTATCAAGTGGTATTTTCACCCAAGGAAGGCCCTTAATCCCTCTGACGAAAATAAAATACATAGGCCAGTGTGACACCCTGCTCCACAATGATTCTACAACAAACAACAAAGACAAATTAAAATGTTATTCAAATATTACACATGGTAATTACACAGGCTGCTAAGGGGACTGCCCCACCTTACATACAATCCTTGATCACTCCCTACTCCCCAGCTAGACCACTCCGGTCTGCCAGCTCTGGTCGCCTTATGGTTCCCTCTCTATGTGCACCTGGCGGTCGAGCTGCACGTTCACGCCTGTTTTCTGTTCTGGTTCCTCAGTGGTGGAATGACTTGCCTACCACTGTCAGGACAGCAGAATCCCTCCCCCTATTTCGACGCAGACTCAAAACCCACCTTTTCAAACCCCCCCCCCCCCCCAAAAAAAAACATTGCACTTATGATGACGACTATGTTTAGAACAGCATTCCATGTGTATTTTCCTAGTTCTGGATGTGATGCTTTGACTTATGGTAGAACCTATGCACTTGTAAATCGCTTTGGATTAAAAGCGTCTGCCAAATGACAAAAATGTAAATGTAAATGTAATTTACCTGTTATTCTTTTTTATTCTGTTATACTTTTTTTGTAACAACTATGTAATTTTGCAATCATCATACCAATCTGTCCATATGAACAGGAGATTGTATTTAACAGCCACTGCACTCCGGACCTCCAGTTTATAGGCTACTGGTTTTCCAGCACAAGCCCAAATGTAGCCTATACAGAGGTTATATAGTGTCAATATAAAACCTGTTAATTAATAACTGCATGGTGAAAGAAGTGAGCATTCTCTCGTTTTTAAATGAATTGCTACAAATAAATTCCGATTCCTTCCTCTATCTTGTACTGTAGGCTACATACGACTTAAAACAAATCCACATTAATACATACCACAAATGAGTCAGGATACAATTCACTGAGGGCGTTTTGACTAGACTAACCAGACTATTCTAGTTCAGGTTAATGTTCATAGTTACGCTGTCATGGAGCTTTCCTATTGCATACACCTGGTAGTCAGGGGCGGGACTTACAACTCCAGGAAGTAATTATTTTTACTTCGTATTCTTTCCACTGACATCAGGACGAGATAATTAGATGCTGTGCTTGCTTTAGAAAATCCAGTATTTGAGTCATCTATAGGAACTTGAACCTTTAACTGAAATTGAACTGCAAAAAAACAAACAAACCGTCATCGTCACTAGCGTACTGGTATTCCATATCTACTTCATCTTTATAGGCTACGGTAGTATAAACACATACATTCTAATTGTCGCCCAGTAGCCTAGGTTATGTCCAAGTTACCGGGAAGCTCAGGGATATCACTGCTCAGTGACAAGTCGCTAGAATTCTATCGAGATCCGGTGGCTTTTTATGAGCGTCGCATCCAAAAGCATGGAAGCCGTATATTTGAAACCCGGCTGCTCAACAAGTCAACATCTTTCGTGTGCTCGGTGCAGGGGATGAAAGAGCTACTTTGCGGTAAGCTTCTGCCACGGTTCGTCTCTAGCGTGCCGGCTAAATCATTTGTTTTTGTACTGTATTTTCTGTTGTGTGAGTGGACTGTCAGAATAGCACCGCGTTATAATGAATACCATATAGCCTACGTTTCCTTGCGTTCGATGTGATTACAGAGTTATAGGGTAGGTTATAAGAAAATGAATGGGCTACAGCTATTAAGTTCCTCACCACTATGCTATTTTCGTCTGTTATACTGCTCGCTTATTTTAGACGGGTTAGTTCAAATTCAGTAACTTGCTTAATACATTATTTTATAAATGTAACTTGGCTAGTGTAATAGTAGCCACGGTTACATCCATAATCTGTTACACCACACGCATACGTATCATAAGATGCGAGACTCGTGATTAGTTGCCTGCGGTTGGTGACCGACATTCCTCAAGTGAATCAAATGTCGCACTACAAATGAATATCTTTCTCTTCTTGTGGAGTTTAAGTACACATCAAAGGGAAATGTTAAATTCAACTTTTCGAGATTAACCGGCCGGCAAGCAGTGGTGATAAGGAAGTTCAACCTCAGGACAATCTGGAAACTGTAGAATGCAGGTGGTAAATCATAAAAAGGGAATTGCATAATAAACAAATAAGTAAACCTTTAAGCATATAAATAGATTAATAAATAAATGTACCTACATCAATTGACTTGCACTATTACCCTATTAGTTAGCTTCTTTAAATATCTATTCTTAATGGTATTGCATGAGTAAGAAAAACAGTGTGGTGGTTAAGCAAGGAAACAGACAAATAAATGTAATGATGACTGGGTTGCACCATGATCTCTAAGGCAGGCCTGCACACACTAGATTCAGTGAAGTTACATCGTAGACTAAAGGGACTGAAACTAAAGAGGTATATCTTATGGCTTATTATGGAAAAACTAACTGAGTATGCTTGGTGTACATATGGTAATGTATCGGCCATTCAAAGGAGAGAAGCCCATTCTGGAACACAAGCAATATATATACACTCTCTGAGCACTATTATTAGGAACACCTGTACACCTACTTATTCAAAGCGATTATCTAATCAGCCAGTCATGTGGCAGCAGTGCAATGCATAGTCATGCAGATACTGGTCAGGAGCTTCAGTTAATTTTCACATGAACCATCAGGATGGGGAAAAACTGTGAAGAAGTGAGTCCATGGAATGATTGTTGACAGGGTGGTTTGATTATTTCATAAACTTCTGATCTCCTGGGATTTTCACTCTCAACATTCTCTAGAGTTTGCAGAGAATGGTGTGAAAAACAAAACACATCCAGTGAGAAGCAGTTTTGCGTGCAGAAAAGCCTTGTTAATGAGATGTCAGAGGACAATTGCCAGACTGGTCAAAGCTTACAGGAAGGTGACCGTAACACAAATAACCACACATTACATTACATTTACTCTATTGGCGTTTGGCAGACGCTCTTATCCAGAGCGACGTACAGTTGATTAGACTAAGCAGGAGACAGTCCTCCCCTGGAGCAATGCAGGGTTAAGGGCCTTGCTCAAGGGCCCAATGGCTGTGCGGATCTTATTGTGGCTACACCAGAATTAGAACCACCGACCTTGCATGTCCCAGTCATTTACCTTAATCACTACGCTACAGGCCGCCACATTACAACAGTGGTATGCAGAAGAGCATCTTTGAGCACACCACGTGTCAGTACCCTAAGTGGATAGGCTACAGCAGCAGAAGACTTCCCTTTTTTTAATTTTTTTTTTTTTTTTTTTTTTTTTTTTTTTTACATACAAAACCAACAACAAAAAGGGATCTCACAACAGTACACATAAGAGAACACACAATACACAAACAGTAGGACAACACAAACAGTACACATAAGAAAGAACACACAATACACATAGGAGAACACAAACAGTACACATAAGAGAAAACAAACAATACAAAAAACAAAAACAAGAGAGAAAAATAAAAATAAAGAAATGAAAAATGGAGTTCAAATTGTATGAGTAAGATATCAAAAGATGAAGAGCGATGGCAAAAGTAATGTTTCAGAACAGCCTATGTATATAAGAAATAGCTTGTGACCAAATACCTAAAGTTTCTGCTTTCGCTCCATTGACCTTAGCTGTAGATTTTTCCAGAATACAAATGTCATAGAACATCGCGGCCCAGATTCTGATCAAAACAATGGGTCCAAACCAGCTCTTTAAAATTGTTTTTTTTAGCAGCTGTTGAGGCCGTGAGGATGATTCGTTTCTCAATGTATGATGGATTGACAATCGGGTTATAACCAAAGAGTAGAAGGGCAGGGCATGGTGGCACATGTTTAACAAGGATGTTGGCAAGTGTATCAACTAGAGTTCCCAGAGATATTTAACAGAGGAACAATGCCAGAACATATGTAGAAAGTTTCCCACCTCAGAGTTTGAACATCGGTCACAAAGATCGCTGCTAATAAGTTTTATTTTATATCTGTGCGCTGGTGTGAAATACACTCTGTGTGCAAATTTAAAATTAATCAGTTGATGAGCGAGAGTCTTTGAAGATGAAAATACATTATTCCATATCATAGACCAGTCTAGATCAAAGCCTAGGTTGTGTAGATCTGATTCCCAAGTTGTGGTAACAGATAAACATTTAACATTGTAGTGACCTAACTTATTATACATTGAGGAAACAAACCCAGATGTTTTAGCAGAGTGGATAAGGTTTATCAAGGAATGAGATGGGACCGGAGTATCCCAAGGTACTCTGTATGCTTTAAGAGCTGTACGAAGTTGGCGATATAGGAACCACGAGGAACCTGGTAGAGAGTAAGCCTCCTTCAGATCTTGAAAAGAGCGGAGACCTTGTTGATTGAAAATGTCTGTAAGCGTGTGTATACCAAGGTTAGCCCATTGGGGGAGACTAAAAGGCACGGAGCCGGTCTGGATACAGTTGTTGTTCCAAATAGGGATCCTGTCATGAAATTTACAGATGGAATGTCGTTTTTTTTCAATTTGGTACCAAATGGACAAGGTATTTGAAATTATAGATCCCATACCCAACTGTGTGGAAGCAGAAGACTTACGAAGTCAAATAAATAAGTCTAATAAATACCTAATAAAGTCCTCACTGAGTGTATGTTTCTGATTAACATGTCACAAATGAGAAGACCGGTCTTGTCTGTTCACTGTTCTAGTAAAACTGTTTAACGTGTACACACCCCAAACCTTTGACTCCATTTGTAAAACAGGAAGTTTTATTTTGTCTATTTCAAAATCCAAACCGCTTCCTCCCCAGTAGTCTTTGGTGAAAAATGTATACATATTTATATGACTGTTTTATATGACTGTTTTACTTGTGTCTCTGTGTTGAATTCACAGGGTACGTAAATGATCATTTAACCTTACTCTGCAAAACATGAAACATGAAACATGAGATCTGTTTGAAACCCATCGAAGAGTCGCCATGCCTGGGCCTTTATGCCTGTTAAGCATGTTACCATATTACATGCAAATGCATCTGCACAGCAGCTCTCAGATTTCCAGTGGGCTTAATGAGTGACCATTCCTGTAGTCTGCAGTACATATTCTCCTGATCATTCTTTCTTCTGGTCACCCCTTCAATTCATTTACATTTTATTTTTATATCACTGTCACAAAGATACTTTACTGGAGGGCAAAAAAAGGGCAAACACCAGGCCTGAATCCCCAAACAGAAAACACATGAGGTAAAAAATAATAATAATAATAAAAATAAAAAACCTCTAACAGTGGCCAGGAAAAACCTCCCAATGGGAAGAAATCTCAGGAGGAACCTGGCAATAGACGGGGAGTCCATCCTCTGCTGGCCTGCAAGGTGTAAAGTAAAGGTACAATGAATAGATTTCTCATATTTCTGTCACAACAATTCAGATTGGTTGCCTTGGTTACAGTTAAGGCAATAATTAAGCTAGCTGGAAAACTGGAAAGGTGGACAGTACAGTGAGCAGTTCAGAGAAAGCGAGGGACAGGGCTTTCTCCTGGTCATCCTTTCTCCTGGTCACCCTTTCTCCTGGTCACCCTTTCTCCTGGTCACCCTTTCTCCTGGTCACTCTTTCTCCTGATAGTAATGTTCACCTCTTGCCTGTTTCTACAGAGAAATCCTTGATCTTCCAGAAAGACCCCACTGATATCATGCATCACTTGTATGGGGACAACATCGTCACAGCCAATGGTAAGCATCAGCTTGTCTGTCTCTGTCAAAAGGCCATGCAGTCATCCTATTTGCTATTTGTTTGTGTAACTTCACAAGCTAATTGTCATCAGGGTAGCTGCTGTAAATGCTGTCAGCTGATCTGTTAAGGTACAGTGTGTGAATGGACCCCATGGTCTGGAATCAGTTAAGGCTCTGTTCCAGTGTGTGGATGGGCCCCATGGTCTGGTATCTGTTAAGGCTCTGTTCCTGTGTGTGGATGGGCCCCATGGTCTGGTATCTGATAAGGCTCTGTTCCAGTGTGTGTATGGGCCCTATGGTGTGGTATTTGTTGAAGTACTCTTCCACTGTGTCGATGGTGTAATGTCTATTATGGTACTGTTCCAGTGTATTAATAGGCCCCATAGTCTGGTATGTGTTAAGAATTAATGAGCAGAACACACAATTTGGGCATTCCAAGCTGCTATAATGACATGAGAAATGGAGTCAGACAGACATGGTATCACCTAAAACAAAGACCCTCCTGATTTCTGTGGCCTTGCACATTAGTGACCTGACCTAACTGTGCTTTGCTGCTATTGGCTGACCAGAAGGAGTCCATTCAGCTGTTGAATTCAGCTGTCTGTAAGCGCCAAAAAATGAACCAGTATTTTTTTTGTCCTGCTGTTGTTTGTGACTATGAGCAGAATGATAAGTTGCTGTAATTGAATTAGCCCTTGCTGACTCCTCAAAGTCACTCACCATTACAGGAATACTTTCTGCCTCATTCACAATTCCCCCCCTAATCCTAACCCAGCCATTTTGTGTACAGTGTGAACTGTGATGCAAGATAAATTTCCTGTCCAGTTCTAATCAAAGGCGTTTTGTGCATAATGTGTGCATTACCAGTGCTTGAGGGCTGCATTCCTTAATTCTTAATTTCATGGAAGCATTTTTTATTTTTTATTTTTTATTTTTTATTTTTTATTTTTTTTAAATACACGTGCACGTTTTAAATACTTATATGCTCAAACATGAACCTCTATCATATGGGGAGTGGAAGTCATTCGGAAGTGTGAAATATTCTTTAGGTTTTTTTATCACCACTAGATGGTAACGTTGCACAGACAATAAGTGTTCTAAAAGTCATAGTAGAATAACATGGTTATGCAGCTTGCTTGAAGATTACATTTAAAAAATTGGTATATTTATGAGTCTTTTGGTTGACAATAGCATCTTTAGATGGGGCTGCTGTTGTTTTAGACTGTTACTGGCTGCGGTGACTGCCACACTGAGCACAGTTACCGTCCTCATGCGGTGCCATGTGCCTCCTGTCCCTGCTGTTTCAGGTGAGGAGGCCTGTCTGCTCCGACTCTCCCTCACACACCTGTTCACAGGGAAGTGCCTGCAGTCCTCCGCAGACTACGTCAACAGGTAAACTTACGCAGGCTACAGGTAACGTTCATACTCTGACACAGGTCACATGTGCAGCAACCTTCACACTTAACACAGACTAATGTCTATTTTCTTAGAAATGAACACAGACCAAAACGGGGAGGTTATTTTTCTGTTGACGGCAGAAGCGACAGTTCAGCAGTAAAGTCAGGAATGTTAGTGGCTCCAGAGTTTAAAAACATTGAGCATGTCGTGGCTCCAGAGTCATTTAAAAACATTGAGCATGTCGTGGCGTTTAGGTGGCAGGGGGAGTCCTGGGTGAATAATGTGAGCTTGTGATGCTGGATTGTTCCCAAAGTGCCTCAGTTGCCCTCTTGCATTTACAAAATAATATTAGTATAAACCAATCAAATACAGTAAATGAATACTATAATAAAACCTCAAGAGTAGAAATGTGAGTAGAAATAGACTAATAAGAAAATAACATAATTTTACGAAAACATCAATTGTCATGATTAAAGAATGTTTTTCCTTGCAGTGTTTGCGAGAACTGTCTGAAGGGACTTGATAAAAGGTAAGAACCGTGGGATTAAAATGCATCCCAGCACGCACCCCACCTATGTCATCATATTACATAGGGACTTGTCCTGTGGTACTGTGGGCACTGTAGGTCTGTCCCCCAGGCATGCTGCTGTAGGAGTGTGGCTTTTGTTATGTGCTGTTATATCACACTCACATGGGAACTCTGGGTAAGTTCATAAAAATGACTAACCCAGCGAATGACAAGAGCCGGAGAATGCCAAAGTATTCAGTGATTAGAGATTGGGACAGGACTCTCATTTTTATTATTTTTAGTATTTTTATTATTATTATTTTTATTTATTTTTTTCAAGTTACCTGGGCATGGACTCGGTCTATTTTGTGGTTTGGGTTCATGAATCCCATTAGAAAGGTTTTTCAATTTCCAATGTTTGTAAACATCAGTAGTTGAATTTGAGCATTGGGAACAGTGTTTAATTTAGCTCCAAGGAAACATTGAGGAGATATTACTTTTACAACCACATCCAACCAAACTCTTTCCTTTGATTCGGGGTTATCCTAGAAAGGCACCATTCTACATTTTCCAGTACTTTGAACATCCACCAATAGAAGAATGGCATACCTGGTGTCATGCCAGGCAAAAAAAACTTTAGAATTTGCTGGAAAAATGAAAGATGACTTTTTCCTTTCCAGCGTTGGGCTGCTGTCCATCTACCCCCTGTTTAAACAGCTGGGCACGGAGCTGGTCCTGGGGCTGTTCCTCAATGTGCGTGCCCAGGACACACCCGACGTCTTCCGGGAGATCTCTCAGCTATGCACCCAGCACTGGCATGGTGAGGACACTGCCCTGGGGCCCCAACACTGCCCTGGGGCTCAGCTCTGGGGTCACTTCAGTGTAGGCCGGGTTTTAGACCGGGGGTCCCCAACAACGAAGGCTCAGTATTCTTTCCAAACATAACGGCAACCCCTGTATTGTAGCAAACTGTGAATTGTTCTTAATTAAAAATGTCAATGTCAGCTGTGGGATGATTTACACTCCTAATGCAAATTGTATCAAAAATTGCTATGTATGCCACAAAAAAATGAATGTCTTGTATTCACATCCCAGGACTTTTAATCAGCCAGGTCAACTAAAGTTTTCATTTTCCGTAAGGCGCTTTGCAAAGAAGCTGCATTAAACGGATTAACGTATAGGCTGACAGGTGAGGTCAGCAGGATCCTGGACTTCTGGTCATTAGACGCAAACCTTCGGTGGAAAATGTAGTATTCCGAGAACGAGGCAAATGACGACAAGCCTAACTTTCACTTTTCAATTTCAAATAAGGGGAAACATTTCTGGAGGAACTTAAATAACTTTTCCACAGGCTTAACCGGCCAGGAGATTAGTTGTAACAAAACCCGCACGCACAGGGCAGACAACGGACTGAATCTGAGATCTGGTCTAAATCCTGACATTCCTTGCATATCTGCAGCTGCACCAGGGGTGTGGAGCAGGTGCTAGTAGAGACAGCATGTGTGGCTGATACTTCTCCCCACCTCCACAGGGCTCATATCGGCCCCCCTCAACGTTAAGGTTCCCCTCTGGTCCTCCGGCTTCTGCACGGCCATGGAGGCTAAGAACAAGCTGATGGACATCATCCACAACAAGCTGGACTGCGAGAAGCAAGGGTGAGAGCACCACACAGCGCCCCGTGTGGAGTGGAGGGCAAATGCAGTTGTTTCAGTGTTGCACTGTTTGGTCATATTTTACATGCATGTATTATTAAACCATTATTACAGTGGTTAGAACAGTGTAATTACTGTGAAGACACTCATTGCTGTATTTAAATGAATAATATCCTGTTATAGCTGTGTTTCAAGTGATGCTTCCTACTAACACCATAACATGAAGTCCCCACACTTGCTATAAGTGCAAGCTCAAGTCTCACTAAGAAACAGCTATGCTTTGCACTGAAGAGTAAATATTCCCAGACTTGTAATTGGTGAGATTAACTAATGCTTTGGTTTTCTGTAATATGCATGTGCATACGTTTACATTTTACCCCTCGAGCAAAGAACAGACTCACAGGGTTAAAGTGTTGCCATAATTCCATCACACCATCAGAGGCTGACAGTTCCGCAGGTTTCAGGTTACCATCAAATTGGCTTTAAACTGATTTATACTGATTGATACCTTAAGTGCCAGGTAGGTGACTTCCTTTGCGAATAGAGACTAATAAGCTCTGCAGTGGAGCTGGTGTAGAAAAAGCAGCCCTGGGGCACTGCCACATTTCCTTTCTGTAATTTCATCCCGGTTTTTGGGGCCGATGAAACCATTTATCAGGATGATGTTCCCCCCTCTCTCTCTCTCCTGAGCTCAGAGACTGTGGGATGGGTGGAGAGGGGGTTGGGTGCTCGATCACACAGGGTGGTGTTTATTCGCTTCTACATCCTTCCCTCTCTTTATCTCCCTCATTTTTCATCTCATATCTCTCTCACTCACCCTCTCTCTCCCTCCCTCTCTGTCTCTCACTCCCTCTTGCTCTTTCTCCATTCCTTCATCCTTCTCCCTCATGCTCTCCTCCCACTCTATATCCCTCCCCTCTCTCTTTCTCTCTCTCTCCCCTCTATCTCTCTCCCTCCCTCTCTCTCTCCTCCCCTCCCTGCAGGTTTGTGGCTGACATGAAGGCCCTGCCCCTCCCAGATGAAAGCTGTGCTCCACAGCACCTCCTGCTGTTTATTTCTGCTCTGATCCCCAAAGCGCTGGCATCCCTGCTCACCTCCTTCACACTGGCACTGAGCGGGCCAAGCAGGGTAGGCACGGGACAGGCACCGGATTTTAACCCCGGTCCCCCATGACCCCCTGTCCCCCATGACCCCTCCATGGGCACCAAGAATCCACCAACTGGCACTCCCAACTAATCCAGGAACACCTGGCCCACCAACCAAACCCAGAAATTGCATTAACATGAGAGAAAGAAATTTCGTAACAAATCATAAAATCTTAAAACCAATGCCAATTCCACAGCACTAATTCCACATGTCTGTGGAACTTTTTTCATGTCTGCTTAAATAGTCCGTACATCACAGACTGCTGTGGGCACTGGATAAAAACTGTAAGAACTTTGGATAAAGAGAACACCTTACACATACAGCCCATAATATCACTACATATGTGCGCAATTAATGAATCAGTTTCACTTTGACCTGAAGCTTAAGGAGACAAGGGGAGTGAGCTTGACCTGTAGCACAAACCAGTGTGTTGACCCAGTGCCTTATGGGGAAAATAATGAGAGAACAAATGAGGATAGAGGAAAGGGGTTATCCATGTGTGTCACTGGCTGTTAAAAACCCCAGCATGGAGTGACTCCGTTACTGAAGGGTTTTCCCACCGAGTGTGACTAATGCAGGCTGGGACCTCAGTCCCCTTCACCGGCCTTGGCTGCCATTATCTCTCACTGAGCCGGCGGGTCCCTTTGGTGTGGATGCAGCAGTTATGTGATCTCCAGTGCTGAATTACAGCAGCAGACCATAAACGTCAGCAGCTCCCTGCCCTACACGCACACACCCACAACACAACAGTGTGGCGGGTTCAATATTCTCTTTTTTAGCATTGATCAGAATATCCTGATGGTTATGAGAACAGATGTGCTTTAATGGCCCGTGCAGACTGAGGGTGTTCACACTCCACTTCACACTGCAATACATTACTCAGTCGGATGGATGAGCATATGAGAGAAACATGGCTGCATGCAGTAGGTTTTCAAATACAGAAATTATAGAAAGTGCCCCAAAATAGAATGTGCTAGTATCAGCTCCACTCTTAGAGCAGCCAACTAATAAACCAATTATGTCTTGAAGGGTATTTTCTCAAAACGGGATTGAGGTTTTAGCTTGGTTGGCTTTCTTAAGTACACAAACATTTGTCCAATCTTACCATTTGAAAATATTTCCAAAATTTAGTATCAGGGTGGGCAACACCAGCCAAATATTGGTATATTTAATCTGTGGCTGGTAAGTTTGTCTACTTGCAAATTTGGCAGGTAAAAACAACCATCACTTGGGAGGTCCTGTTCTATTCTAAATATCCGGTTGTCTGGTAAAAGATTTAAAATTGGCTGGTGAATATTAGGATGCACCCACAATGCAACAATCATGTTCAGTTCCCACCAAGACACAGCACTCTGGTTCTCAGGAGGGCGTTCGGAATCGCGCGAGGATGGAGCCTGAGTACTTCAGCCACGTGCTGCTGGAGGTCCAGAGGCTATGGCCTCCTTTCATCGGTGGGCGGCGGATAGCCAATAAGGTGAGGGAATACCCAAGCAGGTGACTTTTACACACAATCGCACCACCGCAGTGAAATATATGTTAAGACTGTATTAATCTCATGTAAGGGTCACATATACCTCATCTATTAGAGTTGACTTAACACTATGTTTTTCACATGTGGTCTGTTCAGCTCAATTGACAGGGACCCGCACATTTGTACACGTTTGTTTCAAAATCGCAAAGGCAATGACAAATCGGCAATAGCATGAATGTTGATGTCCTTATGCTTCCCATATTAACCAGGGCCACGGTTGTTCCCAAATACATCACCAGGAGTGATTCCCTGATGGTATAGCTATCTCCACTCTTTATTTTTGGGAGGTTAAAATGTTCCCTCCGGCTGGTTACTCTCTCGCTGTGTTACACTAGTACTAGCCTCTGCTTGTGAGTGCTCATCTGAGTGGTCTCTGATTGACTGATCTGTTCAGTGGTTGGGTTCATCACAAGGCCAGAATCAATAGTTGTCTTGTTTTTGCTGATGTTGTTGTTGGTGTTACTATTGGTGATGTTACTGTTGGTGTTGTTGCTGTCAGGTGGTCCATTGGTGTTTTTGGGGGGATTTTGTAATTGTAAAGAAGGCACTATGCACAGGTGGCAGGGGAATTAAGTGGACAGGTTAATGAAACCAGCACACCAACTACCAAAACCAGTTTAATAATGCAAAACAACATTTAGGCAACAAGCTTCCTGAGTTAAAGCTAATGTCCCTCTGTCTCCAGTGCGGGGAGGTCAGATAAGGGAAATGCTATCTAAAACTTGTTATTCTCTAAAACTGAAAAAAGATTAAGAAAATTCTGATTCAACGTTTAAATTTAGATCCATTACATAGATATTTCTCCAGAATGACTTGGATCTCGTTTCAGAGAACAGAACTGTCAGCCAGACTAGACAGCCAGTGTTTCCAAGAAAATGGTCATTATGAGGATGGCTCATTTCCTGCCATTGAGATTCCAACAAAGATGCTTCTTTATACAGATGTCCTACAGTACACAGCAACAGATGTATGTCTTCACAACAGCCCATGCCTGTTTATGTAGCCTATGCCTGCTTATGTTACAGAATTGTCCAATGCTTTCTGCCAGGCAGCAGACTGAAATCCACTGGTGTGATGTTTTGTTGGGTCTAGAGGTGGACAGTCTAGGGGTCAGTTAGTACAGTAAGTCCTGCCATGTGTTTCTTCCATGCATAAACTCAGCTGGCTGATCTCACTAATTACTTATTAGTTATTTTACATTACATTAATGGCATTTGGCAGATGCTCTTATCCAGATAAGGGCCATGCTCAAGGGCCTAATGGCTGTGCGGATCTTATTGTGGCTACACTGGGGATAAAACCACCGACCTTGCGGGTCCCAGTCATGCAACTGAACCACTATGCCACAGGCCGCTTTTAGCAAATCCCGGTGCTTGGTGCAAAGTACTGGGGAAGGCATTTCCTTTCTGAACCTGCATTTTCCACCAATGGGGGGTCTCCTGCCCACACTGCTGGGATGCGGTGAATAATTATTCTGTGCGAAGCTTGGAAAAACCGAAGGCGACAAGCAAAGAGTCCCAGCAGTTTTACAGGATTCATTTTCCATTCCTAGAACAGGGTTGACTCACCGTGGTAACGGGGAAGGAAGGGGAGAGGTGGTGGAAGGAGCGGTTTGTCACAGCGGGATATGAATGATGAGGGGGGCCTGGGGGCACTTTGATGTTGATTGTCACCCGCCGCTCCTCCACAAGCACATGAATAATGCATCCGTTACTATCGTTGCGATTATTATTATTCCAGGGCATGATGGGTAATTGATTGGCGGATGTTGCTATTTCTGAATCAGGGAGACGGCGAGAGGCGTCGTCATGCATTAGTCGCTCTCGTTCCCCGGGGAACCTGGCAGCTGCTCCTACTGAATTATATATTAACGGGGGGAAAAAATTAAACCATAAAAAAAGAATCACTGAAGAGTTGTCAGTGATGAGGGGCTCCCCCTGGGAGATTCTGGGATCCTGGTTAATCCTCTCGGACTGGACAGGAAGGGAGTGGAGGTAGTGTTGGCATCACCAGGCACAGCTCAGCCCAAATCCCACAACCCTAACAAATATCACTCTGGATATCAGCCATACAAATATCAGCCCTATGGGTCAGGAAGTGGTCAGTTTTAAGAAGCATCCGTGGCCACCCCATTTGTCCACTTGGAGTGCTGGAGAGAATAAAATCAAGAAAAGGGTAACATTGCCATATCGCTGTGGGAAATCATCTTCCAGCACACGGGAAGCAGCATGGACTGTGTGACACATCACTGACACTGGCCCCATTAGGAGTTTGAGAGACAGGGAGCAGAGTCACTCTGCCCGGTCAGAGGGCTCCCAGTAAGGCAATTACTGTGACCTATCTTCCCGGGCATGCAAATCTACAATCAGAAGGTGTGGAAGTGCCAGAACATTGGCTCTGAATATAGCTTTGAGTTAATGACAGTGAGTGTGAATATCATTTCGCAAGTTAGCACGAGTGTAACAACAACCATCAGTATGTGTTCATCCTCATAGAAGAACTTATTCACGGTAAATACGGAAACCAATCCCCTTATCTCTCTGTGTGTGTTTTGTGGAATGCACTGTGGGTAGAATAAGGTAGACATAAGTATGCTTGACACCATCTGGCCTTTAAAATAAATCTCTACTGGCTTTGTCTCGGTTGGTTTTTGTTTTGTTTCCAATTCAAAATGTTAGGCACATTGAAAGTACTGAAGTGAGGCGGTCAAAATTAGTTTTGACTTTCAAATGTACAGAACTTTGTGTTCTCCACCTTTTGAATAGTATTTTTTTTTTATTGTGATATTAAAAACCAGCATCTACAGCAGCTGTATGCATATTAATTAGCACTCCTCCGTTTAGTACAAGATGCAACTTTTGGACATTGGATGTGCCTTTGGACATACTTTGCTGGCAGATAAATAAACATTAATGCTAAGAGCATTAATATTCTGCCTCCAGGTTTTCTGTTTTCATGACCTGTTGGTGACATGATGATCATACACAGTATTTGAAATGTAAAAGGAAATGTAACAATGTGCTTGACTGTGCTCTTTCACTGATTTGATCTCCTTTTGACCCAAAGGATACCACCCTGGGCAAGTTCCACATCTCCCAGGGCAGCACTGCCATCTATGTCTCCCACGCTGTGCACCGTGACCCGGAGGTCTTCCACCAGCCAGAGGAGTTCCTGCCGGAGAGGTGGAGTGGGAGGTGAGGACATTC
Organism: Conger conger; assembly: GCF_963514075.1. NCBI lineage: Eukaryota > Metazoa > Chordata > Actinopteri > Anguilliformes > Congridae > Conger > Conger conger. The sequence continues at coordinate 23,172,470 of NC_083771.1, forward strand.
ATCTGGGATATGATCAGGAAATACTAACTTTCACACCCTACATGTCTCTGAGGGACAAGAGTATTATGATTCACTGCTGAACATTCTCTCCTGCTACCTGCTGTCAAAGTGAAAATCTATTGATGTGTGGCTGCTTGACATACGCAAGTCCCTCTCTGGTTGAGACATTTCGGGATTAAAATCAGTATTTCCTGATTTATCATGGAAAGCCACTATAAAAACTATTGTTGTGTTCATCACAACAAAAACAGTACAGGCATCCAGTGACCATTACAACAAACACAGAAATATTACTTACTCAGGAATAGGGATGTGTATCGTTAGGATTTTATTGATATCGATACCAATACCGATACTCCTTATAGGTGCCGGTATTTATCGATACTCTTATCGATACCACGGCGGGTAATTTAGTGTATAAAATAAAGATGTTATAAGATGGTAAAAGATTCAATCGTTTTTTTTATTACCACAAGGGGGGTAACACCAGCAACATCATTAAACAACTTACAGCACCTGCCTTTTAAGCCCTTAGCAAGTCAACATGTGCAGTGCGAGGTATGTCAAAAAAACGAGCAGGCAGCTCCTTACAGCCTTAAAGGTAACTGTCAATGTGATAATGCTTCAACAGAACAGAAGCTTAACTTAAAGTTACAAATGCTTCTCAGAATAGATTAAATAAATAAAAAACCTAGGGAGATGACCAAAGCCCTTGCCTGCATGTTTATATAACACACATACTGTTCGGGTCAATTTGACCCGGCAGTGATAATGGAGGATACAAAGGCTAAAATTATCAAATTTAGACCAAAACTGATTTGTTTTCTTTTCCAATATCAGAGACAACCCAACCACACACACAAACGCATGCGCACACACACACCAACACACACACACCTGCACACACACACACACAGAAGCGCGCACACATATACAGACAGACAGAGAGACAGACAGAGAGACAGACAAACACACACACACACACACACACAATTTGTTCCTGGACCCCAACTACACCCCTTCCCTCACTTTCTGCAGGGAAAATGTGAAATGTATCAAATATCATTCTACCTAAGATGAGTTTCGGAAAACTCCGCCCACACTCAGGGAGGATGGGCAACATATAAAAGGGCCCCTGCATGTAGTCCTACCAACATTATGCCTCTGTACTCTCTCAGAGGTTGAAAAGATGAGCAATATGAGCAGAAGAATGACAGCACATGAGGCTCTGGAACACATCTTTGGTCAGGATGGTGAAGTAGAGGAGGAAGTTTCTGAAAGTGAAGATTATCTTGAGATCAATTCTGATCATGATGATGAATTTTCAGATGATGAGGGTAATGTCTCACACCCATCAACTCCAAGAAAGTCATTCATATCAAAAAATGGTCAAATAGAAGACCCCCGAACAGGCGTCAGGGAACAACATCAGCTGCAAACATAATAAAGGCAGCGCCAGGGCCCACTAGGATGCCAGTGACTTGTCACGGATATAAAATCTGCTTTTGAGTTGGTAATTCCTGATTCAATCCGGAAAGTTGTTCCAGAAATGACTAATTTAGAAGGGAGGCGTGTTTTTGGGCAGGAGTGGAGAGAACTGGACAATAAGCACTTACATGCTTATTTGGGGCTTCTCATCCTGGCTGGGGTTTATAAGTTGAATCGAACAGCCAGCCTGTGGGCTGCAGAGACAGGCAGGGCCATATTCCGAGCCACCATGTCAGTGGAGACCTTTCATATTTTCTCAAGGGTCATCAGGTTTGATAATCGGGAGAAAAGAGCTGGCAGACTGGGAGAGAGATAAGCTGGCAGCTATTAGGACAGTGTGGGACAATGGGTAGAGCGGCTGCCACTACTCCACAACCCAGGTCCTAATGTCACCGTGGATGAAAGCCCTGTGGCATTCAGAGGTCGCTGCCCCTTTAGGCAATACATGCCTTCAATGCCAGCAAAATATGGCATAAAGATCTGGGCAGCTTGTTCAAGCTATGCATTGAATATGCAGGTGTACACTGGTAAGCCTATTGGAGGAGCACCATGCTTCAAGTGCAAAAAATGAATTTTCCCAAAACATGTGGTGACCTACTGCCACTCATGTGCTTCATAGACACACACACACACACACACACAAACAAACAAATTGATCTCTCCTTCTTGTTGTAAACATTGTAAACATTGTCAAAAATTAAATGTAGTTTCAACATGTATATTTGAATTTAAAGGGACAGTTTGACACCTAACAGAAGAGATGTATTGTTTGAATTAATCTACATGCCCCCATAACAGAAACTATTTCAAAAATGATGGAAAAAAAACAAAGTAAAATAAGAATGTGTTGAAGCAAATGTGGTGAATGACAAATTTTTGCCAGTGTACAGAAAAAAACAGTTTGAAAATAATTTTTTTAATGGAAAATGAATTGATTCTCATCAGTAAACCAGGATCTGTAAGAGGTGAAAAACTTGATTACACTAAATATTAATGAAATTGATATTAATTGAGCTAAAGATAATGTTTATGGAGAAAAATATATTTTTAAACTACTTTCAGATGTTGAAACATGCACCGGGTCAATTTGACCCAGGAACATTATTGCTGTTCCCTAAATTTGAACATAACAGGAGGGTTAATCTAGTATTTCACTTCCCCTTTAATGATTCATACACTCACCATGACTTGATGAAGAAGCACTGTCGGAGTCTGCCTGCACGGAGGAGGGCACGGTGTTGTTAGCATCTGCCGGGTTGCTAACTTTAGATGCGTCTTTTAGGCAGTCAAACACGCCGCACTCCTTCAGCTTATGCTATGGGTAGACTGCAAGTGTTTCATGATGTTGCTGGTGTTACCCCCCTTTGACGCAACTACTTTCTTGCATATATTGCATTGAGCCGAGGATTCATTGAGTTTGATGAAGTGAGCCCATACCTTGGAGCGCTTAGCTCTTACAGCCGACATATTGACTACTAGAGAAAACAACGGGGCGCTGCGTGCATAACCTGTCGACAGCGGCAGTGTCATAATTACGCGACGGTTAGGTAGAGTCTTAAAAAATACCGAAAACAGTATAGTTTGTCCAGAATCTTTAGCGGTACTCTGGTACCGACCAATTAGGAACCGGTACCAAAAAATACCGGCTCTCGGTACACATCCCTACTGTTTTAGTGTACAGTGGCTTGGTATGGTTGGTGGGAGGGGCAGAGCTGCCAGTCAAACCAGTGTGATTCATTTAACGTGTGAGGTGGGGAGACAGGTGGGTGTGGCTGGCAAGCAGGGAGAACAATCAGCACTCACACGGTATTAAACCCTGAACCGAGTCAAACCATCAGTACTGTCTCTCTGTATCAAACCCTAAACCCAGTCAAACCATCAGTACCGTCTCTCTGTATCAAACCCTAAACCCAGTCAAACCATCAGTACTGTCTCTCTGTATCAAACCCTAAACCCAGTCGAACTATCAGTACTGTCTCTCTGTATCAAACCCTAAACCCAGTCAAACCATCAGTACTGTCTCTCTGTATTAAACCCTAAACCTGGGGCGGCCTGTAGTGTAGTGGTTAAGGTTCATACCTGGGACCGGCGGTTCGATTCCTGGTGTAGCCACAATAAGATCCGCACAGCCGTTGGGCCCTTGAGCAAGGTCCTTAACCCTGAATTGCTCCAGGGGAGGGTTGTCTCCTGTTTAGTCTAATCAACTGTACGTCACTCTGGATAAGAGCGTCTGCCAAATGCCAATAATGTAATGTAATGTCAAACCATCAGTACTGTCGCTTTGTATCAAAGCCTTAACTGCGTAGATCAGCTTGGTATTATTAGATTTAGTGATGGTGGTGTAGGGAATTTTACATAAGTGTGCCTCTCTGCAAACCCCCAAAAGGAAACAGACTGTGTTAACCATGTTGACACAGGGTCAGCATGGTTTGATGAATAGACAGTGCTCATCAATACAGGACTGTTGCTCCCATCATTGTGCTGCCTCTGCGCAATTCTGCTACCTCAGTGGAATGCTCCCAGAACTGATGAGTTGAAATCGCACTGTATAAACCATGGGTTTTCCACATACAGTGTTAATGTTGTGGGAAATAGTTCGGTATCATTGGTGGTGTAGTACGCTGGTTGCTGAATAAAGATCTTGAAACATCATTTGGAAATAAACCACAGGTAATGCAAGTTACCTGTGAGTCAGCATCCGGCTCTGTTACAAAGGTTAACCAGGTTTGTTGGGCATACAGAGATACTTGTTGTTTTCCTGTAAAACCCTGAGTATGTAGAGAGGAACTTGGAATGGTTCGGGGAGACTCACTAACATGATCACCTTGTCATTCTATTTCTGCAATGCACATTGTTTAATAAATTGTATTACTTTGAACCTGCATCCTCTTGACTCGCACCACTGCACACTTAGCATTTGAGAGTCCTAACAGACATAGACAACCTAGGATACCTGCACCCCGTAGTCACTCGCCGATACACCAGTGCCGTCGCAAGATATATCATTGTATCATTGTATCATTGTAGGCTATACAGGCCACAGGCACGTCCGCGTCTACATAGATAGATAGCGATCGCACAGAGCCACACTATTGGTGGACATTTGCAGTTCCTTTTGTTGAACTGATAGAACAGAGGAGCAGTTGAACTGATCTTTCGAAAAGTCAGTCGAAAACAAAAACGACAACAGCATTAAATGAACCCTGTTCCAGTAGCATTGGTCAGGCTACACGCGTTTCCTTCACCTCTCAGATACTTCCGCCTTTTGGTGTATTTTGGGGGTTCTAACAGTGGTAGCAGCAGTAGTAGCATCAACAGCAGTAATAATATTCATAGCAATAGATGTAACATTAATATTATTGCCACTATCAGCAGTGTTCTTAAATTAACTTTTTCTTGTATATATTTTTTATCTTTTGCTTAGTGTTTTTTTCCACTTGCAGTCTCGATATGATTTTTAACTGAAGCTCAGTTATTTTGTTAGAATATAATCTCCAAAATACTTCATAACAAAACAGCAGGCATGTATTTCTAACTTTATAATCTCTGTTGGCTCTACAAAATGAGACCGTGACATTTGAAAAAAGAAATCACAAGCGAATGGAAAACCCTTTCAGAAAAGTAATTTCCTCGCTTCCTGAAAAAACGCACAAATCATTCGGGCTGCCAATAGCAGACTATGTTTATTGTTAGACTGGAGGAGGTCAGTCATTTCACAACCTGGTAGTTATGCTGTGCTCATCCTGCCAGAACAGATTCTGACCAATCTCAGTGAGGGACACCACCTCCTTTAAAAGAAATACTCCCATTGGATGTTTTTATCTTTTTCCCGGAATGGATGTGGACTGGGGCTACTTTGACCTTGTCCTACACCCCCCCCCCCCCCCTGCCCCCGGCTGCTGGCAGCTGCTGCTGTTCTCACTGTGTGGGTCCTGTGGGCGCCGTTAGCCTAGCGCCCGCCTGTCACCCTGCTGTTCTCACTGTGTGGGTCCTGTGGGCGCCGTTAGCCTAGCGCCCGCCTGTCACCCTGCTGTTCTCACTGTGTGGGTCCTGTGGGCGCCGTTAGCCTAGTGCCCGCCTGTCACCCTGCTGTTCTCACTGTGTGGGTCCTGTGGGCGCCGTTAGCCTAGCACCCGCCTGTCACCCTGCTGTTCTCACTGTGTGGGTCCTGTGGGCGCCGTTAGCCTAGCGCCCGCCTGTCACCCTGCTGTTCTCACTGTGTGGGTCCTGTGGGCGCCGTTAGCCTAGCGCCCGCTGTAACCTTGCTGTCCCCCGCCATCCCCAGCTGCCTCAGTTTCACGGTCGTGGCTGAGGGTGTGCGTTATAAATACACCCAGCACATGGGGCAGACGCTCTGCCATCCACACACCCCCCCCCCCCCCCCCCGTCTGCAGCAATACCCCCCATCCACACACACACCCCCCTCGTCTGCAGCAATACCCCCCATCCACACACACCCCCCGTCTGCAGCAATACCCCCCATCAACACACACCCCCCCCGTCTGCAGCAATACCCCCCATCCACACACACCCCCCGTCTGCAGCAATACCCCCCATCCACACCCCTACTGCTCGTCTGTATCCCTCCCAAACCCTACGAGCCTCTTACACCCCCTCCTGCAGCCCCCCCACCCTCCTCCATACCCTTTCTGCCCTTCTCTCTCCCTTCCTCTCCTCTTTGTGACCCTCATCCTTTTGTCCTCATGGATTGAACTGCCTAATTTGAATTCCTTCCTTTTTCATTTCTACTATAGCTATAATACACAAAATAAGACCCAGGTGTCTCTATATACAAGCCCAATTCCAAAAAAGGTGGGATGCTTTGTAAAATATAAATAAAAACAGAATGCAATGATTTGCAAATCTCTTGAACCCATATTTAATTCAGAATAGATCATAGAAAACATATCAAATATTTAAATTCAGAAACTGTACCATTTTAAGGGAAAAGGTAATTTTGAATTTGATGGCAGCAACACGTCTCAAAAAAGTTGGGACGGGGGCAATAAAAGGCTGGAAAAGTAAGTAGTACTAAAAAGAAAGGAACATTTTGCAATTAGGTTAATTGGCAACAGGCCAGTAACATGATTGGGTATAAAAAGAGCATCTTAGAGAGGCAGAGTCTCTCAGAAGTAAAGATGGGCAGAGGATCACCAATCTGTGAAAGACTGCGTCTACTAATTGTGGCAAAATTTCAGAATAATATTCCTCAACGTAAAATTGCGAAGACTTTGAAAATCTCATCATCTACAGTACATAATATAATCAAAAGATTAAGAGAATCTAGAATCTCTGTGCGCAAGGGACAAGGCCGAAAACCAATACTGGATCTTCGGGCCCTCAGACGGCACTGCATTAAAATCAGGCATGATTCTGTAACAGAAATCACTGCATGGGCTCAGGATCACTTCCGGAAATCATTGTCTGTGAACACAGTTTGCCGTGCCATCCACAAATGTAAGTTAAAGCTCTATCATACAAAGAAGAAGCCATATGTGAACACGATCCAGAAACGCCGTCGCCTTCTCTGGGCCAAAGCTCATTTAAAATGGACTGAGGCAAAGTGGAAAACTGTTCTGTGGTCAGACGAACCAAAATTAGAAATCGTTTTTGGAAACCATGGACTGTTGAGCAGCTAGAATCCTATATCAGACAAGAATGGGACAACATTCCTCTCCCAAAACTCCAGCAACTGGTCTCCTCAGTTCCCAGACGTTTACGGACTGTTGTTAAAAGAAGAGGGGATGCTACACAGTGGTAAACATGGCCCTGTCCCAACTTTTTCGAGACGTGTTGCGGCCATCAAATTCAAAATGACCTTATTTTTTCCTTAAAATGGTACAATTTCTCAGTTTAAATATTTGATAAGTTTTCTATGTTCTTTTCTGAATAAAATATGGGTTTATGAGATTTGCAAATCATTGCATTCTGTTTTTATTTACATTTTACAAAGCATCCCAACTGTTTTGGAGTTGGGCTTGTACACTGAGTGAGCACTTTATTAGACATTTATTGACTTATTACTTGACTGCCCACAGAAGTGCTGCTCACTGTATGTTTTTTGTTTTTTGTACCATTCTCTTCCCCATTCTTACATTTGGTCTGAAAAACAACTGAACCTCTTGACCACGTCTGCATGCTTTAATGCATTTAGTTGCCGCCACATGATTGGCTGATTAAATATTTGCATTAACAAACTGGTGTACAGGTCTGTCTAATAGTGGTCACTGAGTGTATACCATCAGGTCCAGGTGTGCATGCATTAAATGTTTAATAGTGCTCGGGCCATAGCGCACGCGTAGTGTGGGCGTTTAGAGATCATATTGCACTGCGTGTGTGCAGTGCCGTTCTTTAGAGATCAGATAACCTGAGAGTGCATTTCCATCCGGCTGCAGTGGAAAAACAGTCCATTATAGATTAAATCTCAGGAGATGGCTCCTGTGCAGGTCTTTCCCTGGCTAATGAAGGCTAATGATGGCGGATGCAGATGCCCGAGGAGCCAATTCACAGTAATGGTGGTAAACAACTTCCTCTTTCCTTCCTGTGTAGAGTTAAATCACCTCATCATTTAAGGCCTTGGGCCTAATATCAACCCTGTGTTTGAGTTCCTGTCTTGAGCCTAATATCAACCCTGTGTTTGAGTTCCTGTCTTGAGCCTAATATCAACCCTGTGTTTGAGTTCCTGTCTAGAGCCTAATACCAGCCCTAGTGTTTGAGATCCTGTCTAGAGCCTAATATTCCCCTGTCCCGTAGGACAGTGAAATGCAGAAGAGGATAAATATTTTAGGGCACATCCTGGGTATTGCCCCCGCCCCCCACCCTAGACGGTGGTCACATGATCATAATGTTGTGGAGAGGGCGAGGTCAGGAGTCTGGCTGGGCCTTGGGGGGGGGGGGGGGGGGGTGTGTGGCCTTTGCATTGGGCGGGGCTCTGTGGGCCTGCCACCATGGCTCCGTAGCATGTGACCCCGTTTGTCATGCTTTAGATCTGATCCTGTGTGACAAGGCCCGGCGAGGGTTTGTGTCCAGCTGGCTGGCAGGGGCAGCCATCTTACTGCTCACTGCTGACGCAGGCCAAATCCGCCTGGGGGAGAGTCTGCCTGCTATGGGTCTGACAGGGGTCTGACAGGGGTCTGACAGGGGGCCTGTGTGTGGTGCACATTGCACAGAGACAGCGTACTGGAGGTCAGAGCAACATTAGGCACACCTCACACACAACAATAGTGTGCTTAAAGCTAAGTTATCCGAGTGGTGTGTCTTTTTAATTAATTGTTAGGAAGAAGCTTTGCGTTTACCTGCTAATTCAGATAGTTGGCAAACTTGCACGTACTCACACACGCACACACACACATACTCACACACACGTACTCACACGCACACGCACACACACATTCACACACACACGTACTCTCACACATGCACTCACACACGCACACACACACTCACACACACACACATACTCCTACGCCCACACTGTGAAGTCTTACTCTCAGCCCTCAGTTGGGACCCATCTCTTTCCTGGGCTCTGGTATGCCAATCGATCTACCAAATACAGTATATCCCTGTAGTTTCACACGCAATCTGATATCATGTACTGCTTAATATTATGCTCATGCTCATGTTAGCTTTTAATCAGATGCAGGTGCCAAACAAAATCCATTTTATTTGTGTTTGTGATCGTGTTGCGAGTATTCTCACGTCATTCTGCCTGTCAAACACACTGAATAAGACCAGCTAATAGCCCGGGAGGAAACGCAGTGATACCATAGTACTGAGGATCCTTGTATTGCGTATGGGAGTGAAGAACGGGTATGAGACGCTTGTTATTACAGAAATGTGCCAGCAAATGGCTGTCCCATGCCGCATTGGCCTAACCCTAACCCAAGGCCTCCTGCCATATGACAGGCCAAGGGCATGTCTGCACAGAGGGGTCGAATTCGGTAAACATCAACAGCTAGAGAAGCCGGGGAAGAACACTGCAAAACCCGAAAACTTTTTTTTGTATTTTAATCTTATATTTAGACTCTTAAAATCTTACTTGTATTACGTTTTTGTTGGGCAAAAATATTGCCAATGGGGTAAGACAATTTTTTTTGTTTTATAAAGGGATTGGTAAAAAAGTACACTAAAATGTGTTTTGTTTCAAAAGCAGTTGCTCCCAAATAATGTTCCCTATGAGCTACATGTAAAATGGTGGAGACAAAGGTCATTTTGCAGGTGGCGTAGTGGTATAAAACTTATTGGCCAGGGCTCCTTGAAAAGAGATGAATTACATCTCAATCGCATCTGGATAAAAAAGGGGAAATACAAAACGCATGCATGCAAATAAATATTTAAAGATACAATAGGTCATTTCGGACTTCTAACGGTCAAGAGAGGAATTGCAGCAACAAACACCCTCAAACCACAACATGCACTGTTTGATTTACTACATATGTAGTTATAAAATGATACCAGTTCATTATCGGTAGAATCAAGCAAATGACCTATTTGTTAGCTTGCCGAATTTGCAAATATCCACCTGAGGCACAACGCGTGTGCAACAATGCTCGCAACGCTCTCTACTATGTTCATGTTGCCTGAACTATATTTGTAAATTTTTTGAGCTAACTATGGATAATTTGCTTGTTGCTACCAATAGCATACTGGTATTGTTTTATAACTATGTAGTCTCCGCTTGGTTAATAAGCAATAGTATACAGAGTTTCAGTGATCGCTTGTTTGGAGTGCAATTTGGGCAGCTACACGCGAACAATCTGATTAAGCCCCCACGTCATTGGCTGTGGCAATTAGAACCATTTTTCAACCAATGAGCTTGAATTATTGTGCAGCTGTACAATGTTTTGGTACAGTCAACTGTATATTTTGAAACCAGAAGTTAAGGACTATAAACACAGGCAGAGGGTGAGTCAACATGCCAGTGAGCCTTTGTTCTGCATACCACTGTTGTAAGTTGTTTGCGTTGCTGTCATCTTCCTGTCAACTTTGACCAGTCTGGCCCTTCTCCTCTGACATCTCATAAAGGCATTTCTGCCCGCAGAACTGCTGCTCACTGGATGCTTTTCGCACCATTCTCTGCAAACTCTAGAGACTGTTGCACATGAAAATCCCAGGAGATCAGCAACTTCTGAGATACTCCAACCACCCTGTCTGTCACTTTGATCACATTTCTTCCCCATTCTGACATTTGGTCTGAAAAACAGCTGAACCTCTTGACCACGTCTGAATGTTTTTTTTAATTTTATAATTTTTTATTTAGTTGCTGCCACATAATTGGCTGATCAGATATTTGCATTAGCAAGCTGGTACAGGCATCAGAATGTTCCCATATTTCCTATGTGGAACACAGAGGATGACGTGAATGTTTTTTCCCAGTCGGAGGGTGGTAATATCGGTATGATGCAGTATCAGGCATGCAGTTGCCCAGGGGCGGAGGGGTTGGTGCGGGGGTGTCCTTATTAAATCTCCGGATGCACTGAATGGACTTTGAGAAGCTCCAGGGGCCCTTGGGAGCACTTTGGGAGCCTTCCCCTCCCTTAAAAGGTTTAATGACGGGAAGCTCTCAGTGATGTGTGGCCATAGAGATGGGATCTCTCCAATCTGTGCTTAAGAGGATTGGGGCAGAAAGCAGTTATGATGTCATCCTGGAAGGAGGAGGAGGGTAGGGCTCACACTGTCTCTATGAAGAATACAGAGTTATACCTTTGTCTATTTTAAGAATTGCCCATTTAACTCCCTGAAACAAATAACTCAGGTACTTAAAGGTATACTATGCAGGATGTTTTTAGCCTTGCTGTGGTCCTGTGTTGGCAATCAAAGATGTCTCCTCCTCGACCCTGCCTACTTAACCCTGCCTACTCAACTCGGTTTTCGTATTTCATATCCCTTTTTACCTTTTTTTCCTTAGCATTTCCCTTTTTTATTCGATAGCTGTCACCAGCAAGGTAAAGCTCAACTTTCCAAACATGACTCTAGTTTCAGAATGAGCCCCATTGGCATGTCCTTTTAGCTTCTTAGCCAATGCCATTGCAGTATCTAGCTACTAATGCCACCCTGCTGAAACCTGGTCACATGTAAAGCGGTTTACCAGTCTGCTGAGAGAAAAGCCTGGTGCAAGCCGGCCCTCAAGCACCCTGGGAGCAGTATGCTTCTACATGTACTGGCATACAGCACTCAATACAAATATACTTGGAGGGATTCAGGATTCACTGCGTGATTGGCTGATAGCCTTGAGTGGCATATTTAAATGGACAATAACCAGGAAAAAATCTGGCACCTGGCGGGGGCGGGGGGGGCACCGTTTGGCGGGAAGTGTGTGCAGGTTAATGAAACCTTAATAGAAACCATGTTCCGACCACCAAGTAAGCTCACCATGTTCTGAACACCAACTAAACTCACCATGTTTTGAACAGTGCAACTTTCATGAGGAATAGCTGTTTTTTCTGTGTGTGTAAAGTATAATCCAAGGTCTTGAGTGAAGACCACGTATTAGTTTATTAGCTCAAGCAATACTCATGTTCTATCATTCAGTCCTGATGACACTGCAGTAGAACATATTGTGTGCATTCTAGGGCTGTCAGATTTGAATTTGATTTTTTAATATCCCTTGAATAAGTAAATGTTTTATTTCATACTAAAAATGATGGCTAAATATGTACCTTTTATGACATGCATGCTAAAAATCTAAATCGATCATTTCAAAACAGTATCTCTTGCTCCTGAATAACTCATTTTTCAACTTGGGCATTGTCAGGCAGGTTTTGAAATTTAACTGGGAACTGTAGTACATTACACTACATTTGGCTGACGCTTTTATCCAAAGCGACTTAGTTGATTTTTAGACTAAGCAGGAGACAATCCAGCATTGCAGGGTTAAGGGCCTTGCTCAAGGGCTCAACAGCTATTTAGATCTTATTGTGGCTACACCAGGGATCGAACCACCGACCTTGTGGGTCCCAGTCATGTACCTTAACCATTACACTACAGGCCACCCTTTTTGTAGTCCTCTTGTGTGGTGGAGAAGCATTGCAGAGCTCAGCAGAAATACCTGAGCATTCTCTTATTTCACCATGGGTGTCTCTTCCTCAGGGGGGAACATTGGATATACAAAGGCAAATAATTTTTTTGTGGCAAATAATCTCAAAAAGGATCGGTGTTTATACAGGCTGCCAAACTGAAACAGAACGGTTTTTCATCATAATGTAGCCTTTTCTATTCCCTTGGTCATCCTTACAGAATGAGGATGCTGGTGCCAATATAAAATAAGGGTTTCATTGTCAGGTTAAAATACAAGACCCTCAACCAAGGATCATGAAATCTGACCTTCAAATCCAAATCCCCCAGTTAATTATCAGAACTGACACTCTAAACTAAAACACTGTACAGCTGTACAGTAATTCAAGTTCATTGGTTCTAATTGGCCTCAGCCAATGTCGCTTGAATGTCATTTTCACAGAGAACAGGTAGTGCTACTGATTGGCCAGACTGTCTTCACACCTGACTCCCAGGTAAAAGGAGGGTGGAAAACCAGCAGTTCTTGGCCCTTGAGGACCGTGTTTTAATAATCCTTGAACTAGACTGTCTGTACATGAACTAGACTGTTTTATGTTCTGAAATGATAGTCTGGACTTTGCTTAACTTTTTCAGGTCTTTGCAACAGACAATAATATCAATATTTGGGTAACCATAATTTACCAACAGTAAATTATGGTTAACCAAACCCTACTTTCCTTTTTGTCACTATCCGTAAATCATTTATGTAAAATCTCGAGGAGGGATACTAACTTCCTTTGCTTTATGCCCTTCTTGTACCCTCTTGTGGATATAGCAGGCATAACAGGCGGCACCTAAAATATACTATGCATCCTACGACAATGCAATGTTTATCAAATTTTGCTAGTAACATTCAAATGTAATTTAATCTTTATTATTTTTGAATGCAATATTTGAATTTAACAGTCAACAGCTTTCTCACACACACACACACACACACACACACACACGCACTGTACCACTTACGGGTACTACAACTGCAGGTGTTCACCCTACATATTTACCAGCCTCTCCTGGGGGCTGTTGAGCTCTTAATCAGCTGTTGTATTTTTCTGTTTATGGTTTGTATTTTAGTGAAGGCCCCCACCCCCCCCATGGCTCACCCGCTTTAATAGAACAGGCATGGTGCGCTATGCTGTGAGCACATCCATATTTAAATGGAGCAGGGGAAAAAGCAATATCCTGTATACAGTGTTTCCTCCTCCCCCCTGGTGAAAAGGCTTATCCACGGACATTACTGGATCAAGAAGCGCTGTGCACAGGCCAGGTAGCCCATTTAACAACATGATTTAAATGGGTCTTTATTAGCCGCACACTGAGTCATATGACTATGAATTTGTTTTATCACCACTTATTCGATGACCTCACACAACAGCACGGGGGCACACTGTTCTCGTCTGAGTGGGGAGCGTCACGTGAACTTTGCGGTATGAAAGGGCCCTGTTTAATCGGCGAGAATCAGATTACTTTTGCAGGTTATGAGATTACCTTGCGCTGCTACATATTATGAAATTGCATTAGGTCTCGTGTGTCGGCGGTGTAACGTTGTATGAACTGGAGAACATGCCATTTGCGTAACGAGCAGCGAGCCTAAGGTATCTGCGTGGCAGAGCCAGGGTCCGTCTGTGCCTTAATCTCCGTAAACGCTGCTCTGTGATATGGTGCATTCTGGGAACATTGCTATTACTTTCTGGTACTGTGTCTGTCCCAGATTGTTTTGTCAGCCATTTGCTTTGTGTATGGAGAGAATCAGCACATCTCTCACAATGAAAATGTGCAGAACCTCCAAGTAATGATGTCATCTGAGTAGATGACCCCCCAATGGATTCAGAAAAATGAGCAGAGGCTGCAGTTCGAATGAAACAACACTGCAAACCTTAAATATTGTGATTCTCATCTCGGAAATATGGAGAAAATACAAATATTTGTCACCATTACACATTTTTCTCCTCCATTCACTTACTGATAAGAAAAGGAGGAGGTCTATCCCAGTGACATCATCGCTTCAAATGGGCCATTGCAGATACAGGCGAAAGTCTTTTTTTTTTTTTTAAAAGATACAGCCGAAAGATTCGTATTTGGCAGATGAAACGTGGCTCACGGCAGTCATAATAAGGGTAAGACAGAGCCTCAGAACGTGGGGTGGGTTAGCAGGCAGGTGGGCTAGCGGAGGCAGGTGTAGCAGGCAGCGTAGCTGTGCTGCCAGGTACTGCGATGCTCACGGCTGTTTCCGCTCCCGCCTTCAGCCTTGCCGCTTGCTTCACTGTTATGCGTCTCATGGGGACTGTGAAGATTTAATTACTTATTTTTATTCTTCAGCCTTCACCGTGGCTTTCGGGTGAATCTGACCCCCTCTCATACAGGTATGACTCGGCTGGATGAGCTGGGTGGCACATTTTACATTTACATTTTAGTCATTTGGCAGACGCTTTTAATCCAAAGCGATTTACAAGTGGATAGGCACTATCGATGTTGCATCATTATCCTATTTACACCTGATTTTAACGGACCATTCAGAGAGGGAAATTAATACTGAATTTAAGTTGCAGGTGATTAAGGGAGCCGCATTGCTCTCTTAGCGGATGATTGCAGTTTATTACTGCAGACTGCATTCCATTTACAATGCCTCAGAGTTGACTGGTTCTCCTGTAGTACTGGCTGTGCCTTTTAGGGTGAAAAATAGTCACTGGCTTGCTTTTAGTAATGTTTGTGGCTTTTAAAATTGAAATACCAGTGATAAGCGTGTTTGTTTAGTTTTTATGGTAGCCTACATTGTACAAACTGAACGCAGACTGGAGGTGTGAGCTACGGAATATAGCGTCAAAATGGCTTATTGTCACCACCCAACTGATTCAGACTGTAAACTATACGTTTGATGACACTCCCATAGTATGGTTAGAATAGTATGGTGGTATTTGTTTGCATACTGCTCATACCTAAAAGGTATGCAGAGCTTAGTAGACAGTGCAAACTTTCAGGACACAGTAGTTAGGAGGCCGACTCGGACACAGCCTAGCTATTTTGTTGTACTGTACGTCCTGTAGGATATGAACTAGGCCGGTACTTGAGTGTCAATGTGCAGGTGGAACAGTGGTAACTGGAGGAAATATGCTCCCTAATGGATTGAACTGCAGAGGAAACGTTGTTAAAATGGTTCATTACCCTTTAACGTGTTAACGTGCAGTGCCTGAGGACTGATTTATGTTTCCCATCTCTGCCCTTTTAGGCAGATGGGGAAATTATGTGATTCCTCGTGTAACGTGTCATATCCTGCCATAACGCACTTCCGGGCAGACCCTTTGACCCTTCAGAGAGACGGCACTGCCCATTTACAGTGTAGAGAGCCCTGTGGCTGTTGCTTTGTGCACTACCACCTCTTCACTATAAATCCCACACCATCACTGCAAAAACCAAGAACTCGACCTCAACAAGCATTTTAGTCTCATATTTAGACTTATTTCTATGACCTTTTTGTCAAATAAGACAAAAATATTGCCAATGGGGGAAAGAAAATTTCACTTGTCAAACAAACGGTAACTTGAAGCAAGGACATATTTTCTACTTGAGGGAAAAGAATAAGAGGCTGAACACAGACTTTCTTTTGCAGTGAAACTCCTCATTGCTTAGGCTAGTTTATAAAGTTGCCACTATCCACACACGATCAGACCTCACTACTTACAAGCTTTCCGTCTTCATATTGAACTGAAGCCTTCTTCTTCATTCCCCTACACCAGGGGTGGCTAACCCTTGGTCCTGGAGAGCCGCAGGGTGTGCTGGCTTTTGTTTTCACCATAAAATCAGCAACCGATTCAGAGCCAGGAACCAGGTGAGTCGACTTAACTGTGTAATCAACTGCTTTAATTAATCAATTAACTGCTGAGTAACAATGAAAGGCAGTACACCCTGCGGCTCTCCAGGACCAGGGTTGGCCACCCTTGCCCTACACGGTTATTCTTCTCTTTCTCTTGCCTCTGCCTACTCTCCTTTATTCCTTCCTTCCTCACTCCATTATCAACCATCCTTCGTTCTGTTCTCCCTTCTTCTACTTGCCTTAATGATATGCAGATAAGTTTATGAGATGCGGTGTGAGCATATTTGAATGCTGAAGTGGAGGAGCTTGTGGAAGCCTGCAGCTGTGAAATGAGCAATCTGCTATGGGGCTGTTTAGTTAAGATAATAACCTGATCGCTGCATTCTGACAACATAAATACGTGTTTTTAAATAGAAATTATACTAATAATAATATATCAATAATAACTTATTTATGTTTTTCACAGTGAAGGCACTTATAAGAATCCTATGGGAACTTGATGTGCTTTGCAAATAAGCCTATGGTCAGTTACTCCAGCTGAGTAAAATGGATTCCAGCTGGATGCTGTGATTCAAAGCAGTTTAGCCACTGGCCAAAATCATGCTGAATACTGAATAGTAAAACGACTGCAGTTATATATAACACTTTTATCCAAAGGTCTGATTCACACATTCACTCACACACCAGCAGCGATTGGATGCCATGCAAGGCACCAATCAGCTTGCTGGGAGCATTTTGGGGGTTTTGTTTTGCTCAGGCACACTTTGACATAATGAATCTGTATGTGAGTGGAAGCAAACCTGAACTCTAAATGGTTATACGTAAGACCTTTCTGCAAATTTTAAAGCAAGATTGCTTTTTATTTTCATTTTTTGCTGTTTATAAATTATAAAAAAGGAAAAGAGCATGTTTGGGAACCCTTTTGGATTATTCTTTGTTACTTTTTAAAAAGATTATTACTAAGGCTCAGATCCAGGTGATTTACTTGTTAGGGCTTCAATGAGTCAGGTTAGTATAATTCCAGGGCTGAACTTTTTATTCTGAAGTAACTCCATGCCTTATAATGTATCCAACTGCAGTGGCTGTTCTGTCTGGTATTAACAAACATGGGTTCCACTAAACAGTTGTCCAAGGATTTCAGAATGAAGATGGTTCATTTCCACCAAGAAGGAGAAGGCTACAGAAACTCTCTCAATGTTTCAAAACTACCTATTTCCACTGTCAGAAACATTATTAGAAAAATAATAAGGCCAAGAATGATTTCAGATAGAAAGGCCCGGGGCCCGGTGAGAAATGCTCAGAAGAACCCACACATCAGAGTTGCAAAAAAGAGTAACAAACAGAGGTCTAGCGGTTCCCTGGAGAACAATACAATGTACCTTAAACAACAAAGACCTACATGGCAGAGTTGCCAGGAAGAATGACCTCAACATAAAATTAAGCTTCTGAAGTATGCATAAGAAAACATTGAGAAGCCTGAGGCCTTTTGGAACAAGTCCTTTTTGGCCACCACCAAAGAAGGAAAGTTTGGAGAAAAAAGGGTGAAGCCTTTTTAGAGAAGACACCTTGCCAACTGTGAAGCATAGAGGTGGATCCATTAAGCTTTGGGGTCATGTGGCAGCTGGGGGCACAGGAAATATTGTGCAAGTGGAAGGAAGATGGATTCTACCAAACATTAATAAATTCTAGAGGCAAATATTCAAAGGTCAGTCAAGACATTGAAGTTGAAGAGAAGTTGGGTATTCCAGCAAGACAATGATCCAAACCATACCTCAAAATCAATCATGAAGTACTTCCAGGAAAAAACGTATGAAGGTTCTGGAATGGCCACCATAGTCCCCAGACTTGATTATTGAAAATCTGTGAAGAGATCTCAAACATGCAAGGAAGCCAAAGAATATTTCTGAGCTAGAGATGTTCTGCCAGGAAGAATGGGGGATAATTCCAAAAGCAAGAATTGAAAGAAAGGGAGCCTGTTATATTTGCCCGAGGAGGAGTTACAAAGTTCTAACTGACAAGGTTCCCAAACTTGCACACGGCCTTTTTATCTTTTAAAAAATTATTTTTAAACTGCAAAAAAGGAAAATAAAAAGTAATCTTGATTTAAAATTTGTAGAAATGTGAAATGTTTAACGTTGTAAGATTTTGAGGTCATGTTCGCTTTTGTTTACTTAGATATTCATTGAGAAAGGCTTTTTGGCCAGGCGTGGCCTCATTTTTGTACACTACTGTAACTTATTCTGAACGTTGTAACTTTTTCAAGATATTATATGTAATTCAGTTCTAGTAGTAATATGCTTCAACTGCGTTTGTGCCATTTTCTTCAGGGCTTTTAAGCCTCTCTGATCAGATAAACCGTCTCTGTTAAAAAGTCCAGGAGGCAAAGCAGCGTAGATCACAGCCTGTTTTGTTTTCCATTTGGTTCTCACTCTTTGTCAAACTGGTAATTAAATTGGAGCACATCCTGGCTTGCATCTAAGCTAATGGAGTTGAAAAGCATTATCATAATTAAAAAGCAGTTTATCTCAATGATATTTAATTAGCATGTGATGGTAAGGGAGGAAAAATTCAGATCATAATTGCAAATAATAAAATGTGCCTTAGTAGGCATACTACATGTGATTTAATTTGACAGAGGAAGTAGTCATTATTAATTTATTTTTGCAGGCTATCCTGAATGGATGTCATTTTGCTTGTGTGGCTCAGGGCATAGTATGGAAGGGGAAGTATGATGATGTCATAATGATAATTTAGATCAACTCTGGGCACCTTTTATGTACACACACAGAGTAGGCAGTTTGTCCTCAAAATATCTTTCAAGCAGGTAAAAAGGCCTGCACCATTTTGCGCAGATTGACAGATCTATTCTTGCTGACCTTTACGTGTGCATTTTGGTCAGCAGAATATGAAGTCACTCTGTGTACCTATCCTATCCTGTGCTCCTTTATTCTTCCTCAGTCATCCCTCCTTCCCCAGACTCAAGTGGAGCTTTGTGAATGAACCAGGATGACAGCAACGACTCTCATTCTCTCTCATACTCTCCTTCTCTTTTTCCTCCCTCACTCTCTCGCTCAGCTCCTTGGAGACAGGCAGCAGGCAGGCCGTTGCCATGGAGGCAGGTCCCCTGATCGTCTCTGCCAATGGGGGCAGCCCATTCATAATTGACCGTACAGTCTGTTCTGCTGAAGCAGGCGTGGTGGAGATGAGAGATTGGGGTGTGGGTGGGGGGGTGGGGGGGGTGTGTGTGCAGATGCTACTCCCTCCCAGGATGCCCTGGGGCAGGGAATGAGTCAGAGAGGCCCCCCCCCCCCTCACAGGCTGGGGGGTCAGAAAGGAACCAGCGTTTCATCAAAGAATCATCATCTCAGAGACAGGGCTTTTTCCTAGAAAGTTCCGTCAGTTCTACCGTAGGAAGAAAAGTATTTTAATCGACGTCCAGCTGCATAATTCAATTCCAAGCGGGGCTGAACACTTTTGTATTTTCGTACAGGAAAAAATGTACGGCTCCATAGTACAAAACCAAAAAGAAAAAATAAACGAGGTTATGTTTTCAAATATGAACATTTGGTTATGGATGAGCATTTCATTTTGTGTCACTGAGCCTGGAGTGTGGATGACACCTGAGTGAAGCTAATGCAGTGGGAAATTACACCGTGAAACGGTTTGCAGTTAACCCATGATTTAAATTTGTGAAAATTCTACTGACAGCACCTGGATATACTGTACCATGTATGAATGTACTTTTTATCATCAGATATTGAAGCCCTTATAAACTCTATTACTCAACCAAGCTAATCACACACAGTAAATACCACTCACTCTACAGTGACTCTCACTTAGGAAACAAACATCAAAGCTGTTTGTTCATCAGACGGTGGTTACAGTTGTGCCAAAGTTTGACTGACAGCTATTCCTTCTGTGGCCCTCATTTCAGTTCATCTTTTTAGTGTCTGTGAGCGATTGATAGCAGCCAATTCCATTTGAAACAGTGTTGTCATTATAATGTGATAGATGAGAATGCGTCTTTGGGTTCTAGGGAACGTTTATCTCACTTTGGCAGGGAAAATGGTTTATTTATTCAGACTTTGGCCCTTATGTGGTTGGTAGACACCAAGTTTTTGGCAGTTTTCACATTCAAGTTTCACCACAGTGAGATTTGGCCACAGTTAAAATCCAAATAATTGCAGCTCAAGCAGTTAGACCTCCCTGTTCCTGGAATGTTGGTAAAGATTTGGGTCAAAAGCCAACTTCTAGACTAACCCACTTATTCCCAAGCATGGTGCAGGAATAGGGAATATGTTTGTAAAGGCCTGGGGACCATGTGCTGCTTCCCTGTTTGTGGATACATTCAGTAGACCCTTGTTCTCCATGAAAGCTTGGTGGGATGTGGGTCTGTGGGAGAAAGGGTCTGTGGGATGGGGGTCTGTGGGATGTGGGATGAGGGAGAAGGGGTCTGTGGGATGGGGATGTGGGATGGGGGTCTGTGTGAGAAGAGGAGTGAGCGTATGGAGATTGGGATGTGGGTGGGGGGGGAGCCACCGGCAGCTCTGCCTGGGACACTGCCTTCCTCTCCCGCTGCTCATGACTCATTCAGCCCCCGAGGATTTATCATCATACAGCACCACCCCGTACACGCACTCACACACGCACATACACGCACACACACACACACACACACACACACACACACACACACGCTCATACACATTCACATACACATACATGCGCACATGCACGCAAGCATATGCACGCACACACACGCACATACACGCAAATACACGCACACACACACACACACGCACATGCACACACCCCCCCGCGCACACACAAACACACACAAAAGGACACACGCACACACAAAGACAGACACACACATACAGAAATGGACACACAGGCAAACACATACAGAAACGCACAGGCACACACAAAAACACACAATGGTTTTCACAATAAGATTTTTTATTTTTGTCGTAATAACATTTGAAAAATGATCATGATAACTGCTTTTATCACCATAATTACAGCAAATTTTTGTTCAGTAAATTTGTCATTTTAATTTAAATTAGGTCATTTTCCTAGCTCTATGCTCATAAAACATTTACTTTGATTTTAGTTTCTGTGTTCAAAATATACAGGTATATTTATGTATACAGGGCTCCTTAGTGTATTCAGTGTGAATAAATTATGCAGGTTGCATTATCGTATATAGGGTACATTAATGTAATAGCGTGCATCAATTCTACAGTTTGCATTAATCATACAGGCTGCTTTAAGTCTATAGTCTGCATTATTGCATACATGGTGTATAAATGTACAGTATACAGGGATAATTACTGTACACAGGGCACATGTATACAGGGTACATGACACACTTACTGTGATTCTGTGATGTTGTAATGATTGTAAGAAAGGTACTGTCATGTTTCTGTAGCTTAAATCTATGTTACTCATAGCTTACATCCCTGCTACGTGTATCTTATATTTCTGTTGTGCCAGTTGATGCCTTTAATCACCATCTTTAACCCGTTTAACCTGGTCTACACACGGTAGACCAGGTCAGTTGTTGACTGTCCTGAGCAGGTTGAGATAAAATCCGTAAATTAGTCTGTAAATTACAATCAGAATGATGGAGCTGTAGGTTGTTTTGCAGGTGGCACAGAAGTATAAACCATAGAAAGGAGAGAAACCATATTACATATGGAATACTGAAATACATATCAAATAAAAGTATCTATCCATCTATCCCTCCATCCATCCCTCTATCCATCCGTCTACTGTACACACACGCGTTTTAATACTGCCTGTCCCTGAGTGTGAGTGTGAGTGCTGCGTTGGCCTTTGAGAGACAGCACGATGTTGAGGATGTGGCGGGGGCTGATGGCTGTGCTCCAGGGCAGGAGAGCTGTGGCACTGCGGGGGCAGGAAGGCCTGCTGGGGCGCTTCCTCTGGGCCGGGGTGGGGGCCGGGGTGTAGGCCAGGGGCGAGAGGGCCCGTCCGCTTCCTGTTCATTCATCACAGCCACCCGCCGTGGGAACAGCTAATGACTTACTGGCTCTGTCACTCCCGCCAGCCTCACTCTGGCAGATGCGCCTTTTAATTAGAGCGGCGGGGAAGCAGGCGGAGTGACGAGGGAGGGGAGGGCTTTTCCACAGCGTCCGCTCTTCCGCCGCGACTGACTCAGAAACTCCCATCCGGAATAACGCCATTCCTGTTCACCTGTTACAGAACCATCCAGAATAACGCCATTCCTGTTCACCTGTTACAGAACCATCCAGAATAAAGCCATTCCCTGTTCACCTGTTACAGAACCATCCAGAATAACGCCATTCCCTGTTCACCTGTTACAGAACCATCCAGAATAACACCATTCCCTGTTCACCTGTTACAGAACCATCCAGAATAACACCATTCCCTGTTCACCTGTTACAGACCCATCCAGAATAACACCATTCCCTTTTCACCTGTTACAGACCCATCCAGAATAACACCATTCCCTGTTCACCTGTTACAGAACCATCCAGAATAACACCATTCCCTGTTCATCTGTTACAGACCCATCCAGAATAACACCATTCCCTGTTCACCTGTTACAGACCCATCCAGAATAACACCATTCCCCATTCACCTGTTACAGACCCATCCAGAATAACACCATTCCCTGTTCACCTGTTACAGACCCATCCAGAATAACACCATTCCCCGTTCACCTGTTATAGACCCATCCAGAATAACACCATTCCCTGTTCAGTTGTTACAGACCCGTCTGGAATAAACCTTTCTGGTTTTATCTGTTACAGACCCATCTGGAATAACGCCATTGCTCTTTTACCTGTTACAGACTCACCCAGGATAACGGCGTTCCTTACGGAAGTGTAATATAGACACTCATATAGACACATGCAGATGCAGAGTTTTTGGACTGTTGTCAGTTTGTTAGTGGTCAGGTGTCAGAAATGCGTCTTGACATTTTTATTGTACATTACAAATGATTTAATCCTCTCATTGATGACACGCCATGAACATTTCAGCTTAAACCAGGACAGGACATGTGACCACTCACATGAGTGTTCTGGAACAGCCACAGGGAGAATTCTGGGAGAGAAGCAGTGTAGAGGCCACACAGTTATAACTCCTCCTTCTATACTAACCCCCTCCGTACCCTAAAACTCTGCTGCCTCCAGGCAGGAAGCACAGCTGTAAGCTGATCTGTTCCTTCCACCCTTTCTCTACTCCATCCCTCCCTCCCTGTGTTGCAGATGGAGGGCTGGAGGGTATTAATTATGAATTATTAATCTGTTCTATCGCTGTGGGAAATAAACAGCCCCCTTAGTCCAGGCAAACAGGCACCAGCCCGCCCGCCACAGAATCTGCTCCCTCCAGAAACCTGAATTTAGACAAGGATAGGGATATCAGAAAGGAGGGGCAGGGGAAATCAGGAGGGAGGACTAAGGTAGAGTTTGAAAAGGTGGGTTTTGCTTAAGCATATAACAATAATCACTTTATTTGTAGAGTTAACATTAAAAAACACTGAAAAGCTTTTGGGGGTTGTTCTTTGAAATAAGTGTGATTGCTTTTATTAAGGAATCAGTTGATCAATGTAAAGCCAAACACAAAAATTATTATGCATCTATTGTCCAACTATACCTGTAATGAGTACATTTAGGACCTACAGTTGTAGTTTTTGGCAATTTTATATTTTTTATACAATTTTTATATTAATATCCTGAATCCTAAATTAAAGAGTTGGATGATCACCAAATATTCAATAAACACCCGAAACGTTTTTCATCCTTTTAATTATTTAATGTTTGGTGGATTTTGAATCTCAGGGCTAATTTGAAACTAATGGCTTCAAGTACAGAGCTCTGTCTCAGAAATGCCTGTTACTAGGGCCGTTGCTAAAGAAGTTCTGGAATATAAGTGGACACGTGATGGTATGCATTATCCCTAAGGCTGTAACCATGGGGAACGGACTGGGATCAAGCTGAGATAAACTGTGCTTCTCCTTCAGGAATGCCGGGCAGGAGGGCCTTCTCTGCTGCCAGGGAAATGGTCAGAGGAACTGCATCGGATCCCAGCTCAACCAGCTGTTCCTGGAGGTAGGGTAGCCTTGGTGTCCTCCAGCTCACCCAGCTGTTCCTGGAGGTAGGGTAGGCTTGGTGTCCTCCAGCTCACCCAGCTGTTCCTGAGGGTACAGTATGGTAGGCTTGGTCTATAGCAGCTCGCGGGAGCTTGCCTTTCTCTCACTTTAACTCTGGATCTGCTACATCCTGATAATTTCCTCCCACTCTCATGTCCACACATCTAGGTTCTTTATGTCATATAGGTTCTCCACATCTAGGTTCTTTATGTTGCTAGGCTCCCCACGGATAGCGCAAGGTTGTCTATGTGCATGTGGGTGCTGGAGGATTTGGCAATAAATAAATGTAATAGAAGGAGATGATGTCATGACTAAAACATGACCATAGCTAACAAAGAGAGCTGTGAAAATACAAAGATGGATTTTCACACCAGCCATGTCCATTTCAGTAACTGTGAACGTGTAGGATGTCTCACAGAAAATGTGAAACAATGGCTAATCCGTCGGTTTATCCCTTGTACTTTTATTAGGTGTCGCAGCTGGTGTGCCAGACCATTAACCATGTTATATTGACACCAGCATCAGTGCCACAGCTGACACTGGGATTTGAGCAGATTTTTTGGTTTTAGCCGAAAATCCATGAAGTGAAATAGCCCCAAAATGTCTACGCGCTGTACCCCGGTCTTCTGGGGCCGGCCGTACGCAGACACACGTGTTGACACGGGAGACGGCAGGTGGGAAAAGGGACAGGTGTGCCGTGGTGACTCAGCGGCGGACGGTGTTACTGGCGGGAGTAGCGCCGTCGCCATGGCACCAGGCTCAGCTGCACTCCTGCCCGTCTGCAGCCGCATGTTGTATCCGTGACGATTGTGTCTGCGAGACGTGTTGATGTTTGATGTGTTCTCCTCACGGCGGCAACAGGATGTGCTGTAATTACACTGCGAGGGCAATGGGGACAACGCTTAGGCAATGACATCTGCCGATCCTCCCCCTCGCCATCCTGCAGAAGAAAACTGACTACAGATCCCGGTATTGATGCAGAAGCCAGTGATGATGCTGGGAGAGTTATCTTTTCTTAGTTTATTTTAATGCTGAGATAGTTATTCCTAGAAACCAGTGTTGAGGCTGGGATAGTTATTCCTAGAAACCAGTGTTGAGGCTGGGATAGTTATTCCTAGACACCAGTGTTGATGCTGGGATAGTTATTCCTAGATGCCAGTGTTGAGACTGGGATAGTTATTCCCAGACACCAGTGTTGTGGTTGGGATAGTTATTCCTAGAAACCAGTGTTGATGCTGGGATAGTTATTCCTAGATGCCAGTGTTGAGACTGGGATAGTTATTCCTATACACCAGTGTTGATGCTGGGATAGTTCTCTCACTTTTCAAGTCACACTGGATCCTCCGATGTAGCTCGCAGGCCTACAGCCATCAGAGGAATTAGCATTGAATCTGTCAATTTTGGATCAAACACTTTGATACAACTAACTGAAGATACTACTTTACGGTGAATTCTTTCTGTGGACGCAGAGTGCTCAGCAGTTGGAGCATTCTTGCGGGTGAATAATGGCGCTGACGAAGCCAGAGGTCTGATTAGCAGCCCTGCTTAAACTCACACCCTCCCTGCAACCCACACAGACAGGCTGGCAGCCAACTGCTATGCGTGCCAAAAACACACAACGTTTTAATGTAAATGCTGTTGGAAAATTCAGACGTCAGAAAGGGTCAGAACCGTGTCTGTGAATGCAAACCAGATAAACAAAAGTAGTCTACATTCACGGTTGGCGAGATGTGCAAGATTTTTCTCTTAGGTACCATGGCAACAGGTGAGGAGTCTGTTTGACTCGTTCAAATGAGTGTATTTGAACATCCGGTTTGAGTCAGCGCACGTCTAACCTTCAGTACATGTGCTTATGAACACAAAGATTAGTTTAATATTGATTTTATTACCCATTGTATTACCCTCTTAAGGGGTTTTACTATTACCAACAGTACTTCTACAATAATTATTATGATTATTACTGTTTTTGTGGCTATTACAACTAGAATAATAGATGTTATACAAGATAGTGTAATGATAATAATAATAAGCCTAATAAAAATGTGTGTACCTTTATATGATGGCTGAACTAGAGGAGTATGGAGAAGGTTCTAGAAGTGTGAATCAATGAAAAGGGGGACAGTATTGGTAAATCAAAGAAAGTAATATGCTTACCGTCCATTAAATTTGATTCCAAATTTGATTTGGTTAGTTATTCACCAAGGTGCTATATGACTGTATCCGATGGGGAATTATGGGACCGTCCCATCTGTTATGGGGCCTTTGGCAGACAGAGCACCAGCTGGGCACCCATGAGTCCCGCGGCAGGAGAGGGAGGCACAGCCAAACCCATCACATCAGCTGTGACCTGTCGCCGTTTGGACGTGGGACATTCAGCTGGACTTCCAGACAGTCAGGAACACGCGGACAGAGTCAGGAACACGCAGACAGAGTCAGGAACACGCGGACAGAGTCAGGAACACGCGGACAGAGTGAGGAACACGCGGACAGAGTGAGGAACACGCGGACAGAGTGAGGAACACGCGGACAGAGTGAGGAACACGCGGACAGAGTGAGGAACACGCGGACAAAGTGAGGAACACGCGGACAGGGTCAGGAACACGCGGACAGAGTCGGGAACACGCAGACACTGTCGGGAACTCACAGAGAGAGTCGGGAGCACTCGGACAGAGTCGGGAGCACGCAGATAGCTGAGAATAATGAGTCTCACCCTTCCACCTCGTCCTCACTGCTAGAATTAGCCATGTGTATGCTTATAGGTTATAATTGCACTTATGTGTAATTATTTTAGTATTCGGGGTATTCTAGCTGCCAACCATGGTATGCTAGTTGGAAAGTTGATGTACTCTTCAAGGGTTCAAGTTTTATCCATGTAATCACTCTAGGACTTGGACATTGCTTCAGTGCACTTGTCCCTGGTTCCGATATGCACTTTATTGTGCGTCGTTCTGGGTAAGAGCATCTGCCAAATGACTGTAATATCATGTAATGTAATACGCATCATCCCCATGTGTCATTGATTAAAATCTCCCTCTCGGGGAAACAACAATTTGAACTAATATCGGCGTCAGAAGCCACATGAAGGTGGATCTGCCATTGACAGCAGGCACTTGCACACAAATTACATCACAGGAAATCAGGCACGACTTGTGCCTGTCGCGGCACGCGGAGCTCTGTGCGGCTCCCTTAAAGCAGACGCTGTGGCTGTGCCTGAGTCCCCGCGCTGGCGACAATCACCGTGACCTGAAGAGACACGGCAGAGAGCGGGAAAATAGGTCAGAGCTGTCACAAGCTCTCCAGACGCAGAGCGCAGAGACTCCTCCTGGAGAGGCACAGCTGTGATTGGTGCAGACGCGCTGTCGTGTGGGGGGGGGGGGGGGGGGGGGCTGTTAACACAAACTCTTCTTTTGTGAACAATTTAATTTTGTTAATATCAAACATTGTTGTGCTTGCTACATTGTTGTCCTTGCTACTGAGATAGTGCTAAATCATGTCCTTTTGTCTAACTTTGGCAGTAGATGTTTTTCTTCTTAATGGAATGCGCTACTTTTGCGTTCACACTGTGGTAGGTTGACTGGTCAGCACGTAACTTTGAGGTTTGAATTGTATCTCTAAAGTGTGCTCCTCGATTATGTGCCCTCCGACTTGCAGACATGACTGCTTCTACGAATTTTGCGGTAGTTTATGTGCTGAAGTACCTGTCCCACGATAAAGCGTGATTCACAGAAGACGTTTGAATAACGGCTGAATAATTCATCCCTGGTGTCTGCTGTGCTTTTCCTTCTGTTCAGCTTTCTGAACTCCAACGCATGTGAATTGAGGACATGCTGAATTAATATGATGAAATGAATCACCATTTATTTTCTGGTTCTCATTACAAGGTCCCACTAATTGTCCCGCTGGTACTCGAAACGAGTTGATTAAAAACCATGTAACATTTAGAAAAAAAAAAAGTTAGTTGAGCTATTTGTGGCTGCATATGCACATAATACTATTTAACATATCGCATGCGAGTGTGTGCTCGTGGGTTTTAGAAAAATAAATGGACTTTTAGTGACAGCCACTTGTAATGTTGAAGGCGCTGCATATTGATGTCCGTTTTTGGCCTGCGCTCTGTGTTCCCCCACACAGGTGGCTTGTGGGTACCTGCTGAAGCACTATGACTGGGACCTAAGCCCCGCCTCTCAGGACCTGCAGTATAAGTGGCTGCCCATATCCCGGCCTGTCCTCCCCCCGACCGTCAGATTCAGAGCGCAGGACCGCACTTCACCACACCCGCCAGAGGGGGGCAGCTGTGAGCCAGGGGGACAGTGACAGAGGATGTCACAGGAATGTCCACCTGGTTAAGCTTCACAGGGTTTCATTTGGTTTAATGAAGACACTTTGGGTATGAAATGATTCATACCAGTGTGATGTTTTATGTGATGTTTGCTCACTAATAGGAGTCTTGCTGTCCATTTAAAGGAGTATCTGTATTTGTTTAAAGATCGGTGATCCAGATATGAGGAAATGCTATGCTGTACACCAAGGACTCCCAAGTCTACCTGCCCTCCCTTCTGCTTAGCAACCAGCCTCGCTTAGCAACAGCAACAGTCATAGCCACACTGAAGTGCCTTTTGAATTCATATGGTTATAAATATTCCTCTCATCACTCACTACCAGCGATGATTAATCAGACAGAAATCTCAAAATGAATCATACAAGTGAAGCAAAGTGAAGTATGTACTGCAAATAATGTGTGCATTTCTCCTGAACTGTCCTGTTTTCACCAATTGGTTATTTCTAATCATTTAAAAAATAACACTCAGTTCTTTTGACATGCAAGTGAAGATCTGGTTAAGATGTCATTTATTGATATTTATCCTTTTATTTAATGTTTGTTGGTTGGCTCCTTGCTTCTCATCTCAGACAGCCTTGATCAAGTTTTTATGTAAAAAGTAGTCAATAGCCTACAGTTAAAATTAAACACAAAAATGTATCTGTAAAATTAAATATTTTGGAAAATTAATATTTGGAAATCTCAAATGTGTTCTTTTATACTAACACACACAAAAAAATAAACATGTATAATATAGTCTAGGGTGCCTAAGACTTCTGCCACGTACTGTAAATCTGATCTGAATGGGCCTCTGTCTGAAGCAACTGCCTTGTTAATGTCATTTGTCTTAACGTAATATCTTCCACTTATGTTTAATATGCTGATCTTCTCTATACCTGTAGCACAGTTCTGGCCATAGGCATTATTATAATTCTATTATTTAAGGAAATAGTTATTTTCCTCTTTTGATTTTAGATGTAGCATTTCGATTCATTATAATTGTACATGAAATGTACTGTATTTTTGTATGTGTCCATGGATACATGTGTATGTTAACCCAGGGTCAAAACTGACCCCATCCTGAGTTGGAAAACCCCTGATATTTGTCTTTATTTCAGCATGAAATATGATTACTTTTCGTGGGGTGACCCTTCCAATCGAAAAAGTTAAACATTTCACTTTTTATATTGTCATAACAGTGATGTACCATCCAGGTACAAACATTATCTTATGTCTTTTTTAACCATACAGAAATCAGAAGTGATAATTAAACTTAGTTATTGCAGCAAAAAAACCATGTCTCTCTGTACTGTGAAGTAGGAAGTTATTCAGTGTAAAGTTGTCTCTACCTGAAAAATAAGGTTTAAACTGTAATGAAGAGGCTTTCTGACAGAGGGTTTGGTGACAGTGTCATCTTTGACCGGGTGCATGAATAATGTGAAGACAACCCAGGGTTAATAAACCTTTGCGCTATGTTTGTATCTCTTCTTCTGGTGCTTCCTTTGCTAGAACAACATACTTTGTTTTATGATAAATTTTGTTTCTTTTTGCTTTAAATGTACCTACTGACAATTAACAGTAAAATAAAAACACTGTTTTACTTTTCTCATCAACTTAGTTCCAGTTCTTTTTTAAAGGCTTTTTGCTTTAGTTTTTTATCCACTTTTTTCTTGTTTCATGTTATTGCCAGCCATTTAAGAGCCACTTAGACAGATTCCAGAGCAATGCTCTGGTATGCATGCTTACAATGTACTTATAACACAGTACTATGTGTCTTAAGTGTCCTGAACCGCAAGTATGCAAGGAGCAAGTACATACTATAATCCCGGGATGTCCACTTCCGCACTTCACAGGATCCAGAATTACAAGTGCGCATCATGGAAGATCCAGTATTGATATATTACCCATCATTCTCTCCACCATAGTAAATATGCCATTTCCCCCTTCCCTGCATGCGAAACTGCAGCTTATAGGGTTGGGTAATCAGCAAAAGCAATTACACAGTTTCTTTGACTGTAATGCAGGGGATTTGACTGAAAAGTTATTGAATGAAGATCATTAGTTAATTATTTGAATCAGGTATAATAGTGCAACGTTAAAACAAAAACATTGCGCCCACATGGGCTGTTTTCAGATACGTTTGGACACCACTCTTGGAATAACAATCATAAACTTTTTTTTTTTTTTTTCATTTCGTATATCGGCCTGGTAAAAATCACTGCATAAATCTCTGCTTCAGTGATCAATTAGTTGTGAATCACAGCAGAGAGCTTCTCAAGGCAGCAGAGGGGAAGCTGAGGGTTTGAGTCCCTGGCTCTGCGGTGTCCTTCTGTAAGGTACAGTGGAGCTCCAGTGGAAGTGTGAAAATAGTGCTTTAGACAGCCTTGGCTGGGAACGTGTCATTCTTCTGTGCTGCTGTCAGCTTAGTCCTCCCCTCGTGTGAGTGTGTGTGTGTGTGTGTGTGTGTGTGTGTGAGTGTGTGTGTGAGAGTGTGTGTGTGTGTACGTGTGTGTGTGTTTGTGTGTGAGTGTGTGTGTGAGAGTGTGTGCGTGTGTGTGTGTGAGAGTGTGTGTGTGTGTGTGTACGTGCGTGTGTGTATGTGTGCATGTGTGTGTGAGAGTGTGTGTGTGTGAGTGTGTGAGAGTGTGTGTGAGAGAGTGCGTGTGTGAGTGTGTGTGTGTGTGCGAGAGTGTGTGTGTGTGTGTGTGTGAGTGTGTGTGTGTGTGCGAGAGTGCGTGTGTGTGTGAGAGTGTGTGTGTGTGAGTGTGTGTGAGATTAGGGAGATTCCCCCTCCATGGTGCACGCACATGCACTTTTCACATCCACCTCACGTACTGTAGCTGGTGCAAGTGAAGGTCTCAGAAATAATAGCTTGTTTTGCAAAATATGACTAACGCGTGAGTCATCGCCGTAGTGGGCCGCCGTCGTGCTCCAACATTCCGCCACGCATCCCCGCCCCTGTCTTTCGGATCCCCGCTCCCCTGTCCATCTCAGGTAATCGCTAGCATTAGCCAGGCATGGCTTCTCACAGTGGCGCGGGGATTTATTTGGCGGTGCACAATGGACACACATTTCATAGGCATGAACTTCAAATGTGTATTTGTATGTGAATATTTCAAACGTGATATGCATCACCTCTTTTGTATGTTTCATACCTCTGTGCATCTCCATGTTTTAAAGCAGTGATCACCAACCCTGTTCCTGGAGATCTACCGTCCTGTAGGTTTTCACTCCAGCCCTAACAAAGGACACCTCATTCAACAGCTAGAGATTTGCTGAATCAGGTGTGCCAAATTAGGATGTAATGAAAACCTACAGGATGCTAAATCTCCAGGCACGGGGTTGGTTACTACGGTTGCAAAGGAAACTACACCACCAGCATTTCAATCGTGGTTCATAGATGCATTTATTTTGGAGGGATTCTGCATTTCTTTTAATGAAAATGCTTACATGGGTAACTCCCTAAAGGACTAACCAGAAGAATGAGGAGAGCTGGACAAAGAACACATCTAACTTGTAAGTCGCTTTGGAATAAAAGGGTCTGCTAAATGACTATAATGTAATGTAAATAACAGGACATAAAATGGGACAAGAATGATGTCTACGACGCCTCCCTAAGATGTCTGCCCATCCCTGAGGAGAGATGCAGCCGCAGTGGTGGCAGTGGCTGTCTTGAACAATCTCTGTTATTCAGGAACACTAGGTCTGCCATTGGCTCATACATACTTACATTCCACTGGATCACATTTAAGGAAGAATAACTTGCTCAAGATTGCTCAACTTGTTGGATTTTTAAGAGGACTGCATATGTGCAGGATAGTGACAGTGATGTTGATGCCGAATGATTTATGTTCATAGATGTGCGTACTTAAAAGGAATTTTGTACACCGTTGTGCTTTTGTGCATCCTGATTGGGCGGAAAGTCAGCATATTTCTCCGCATTTCCTTCCCAGATAGGCATGCCGAACGCATGCGAGTGTCACAAGATCCCGCATTTCCCGCTGCGACCTTCCACTGACCTTCCTGCGGGGGGAGAACAGGAAATGCCCCAGCCCCCCCCCCCCTTCGTTTGGTGCGTCAGCCCTCCTCCTCCATCTCAGACAGGACGCAGAGAGTGAGCCAGATGTCACTACAAAGGGACTGTCCCCTTTTATTGGCCGGCACTAATTAAAGCAGCTAAGTAATCAAAAGCCACGCGCTGCTCAACCCCGCGGCTCATGCTCCCTTCAGGACGGAAACAGGCCAGGGCACAGACAGGCTGCTAAACGTGCCCTGCCATCTCCTCAACAAGGCCAGGGCACAGACGGGCTGCTAAACGTGCCCTGCCATCTCCTCAACAAGGCCAGGGCACAGACGGGCTGCTAAACGTGCCCTGCCATCTCCTCAACAAGGCCAGGGCACAGACGGGCTGCTAAACGTGCCCTGCCATCTCCTCAACAAGGCCAGGGCACAGACGGGCTGCTAAACGTGCCCTGCCATCTCCTCAACAAGGCCAGGGCACAGACGGGCTGCTAAACGTGCCCTGCCATCTCCTCAACAAGGCCAGGGCACAGACGGGCTGCTAAACGTGCCCTGCCATCTCCTCAACAAGGCCAGGGCACAGACGGGCTGCTAAACGTGCCCTGCCATCTCCTCAACAAGGCCAGGGCACAGACGGGCTGCTAAACGTGCCCTGCCATCTCCTCAACAAGGCCAGGGCACAGACGGGCTGCTAAAAGTGCCCTGCCATCTCCTCAACAAGGCCAGGGAACAGACGGGCTGCTAAACGTGCCCTGCCATCTCCTCAACAAGGCCAGGGCACAGACGGGCTGCTAAACGTGCCCTGCCATCTCCTCAACAAGGCCAGGGCACAGACGGGCTGCTAAACGTGCCCTGCCATCTCCTCAACAAGGCCAGGGCGCAGACGGGCTGCTAAACGTGCCCTGCCATCTCCTCAACAAGGCCAGGGCACAGACGGGCTGCTACACTTGCCCTGCCATCTCCTCAACATCTGTCTTCACAAGTGTTTTAATCCTGTAATCAGACTTTAAATCTTGTTTTTGTTTTTTCTCCTTATAGTAGAAAATATTAGCTTATTTTAAGTTAACTGTTTGCTTGACAAGTGAAATCTTACCCCATTGGCTAATTTTGAATTTTGAAATAAGTCAAACCGCCTCATTTTTTTTATTTAGCAAAAAAAAGGTAATACAAATAACATTTGAAGTCTACATATAACACTAAAATGCTTATTGAGACTTCTCATTTGGTTTTTACAGTCATCTCTATGGCTGGCAAAGGTAAATTCCACACTGATGTGAGTAACTACTGTTTTTACAAAGACGCAATGTGTGCAGCAGCTTGTCAGCTCATGTGAAAGAGGAAGAGATGCAGTGCTGGATACTCTCTAGTCTTTAGGTAAAAGATAATGAAAGAATGGCCTGTTGTGATTGGTTCGGATTGCAAGCTCAAATTTCAGGTGGGGTGCTGCAGTTGTACCCTTGAGCAAGGTGCCAAGTGCTTGAGTAAAAATCGAACCATTTAAATAGACTGTATGTAAGCCATGTTTGTCCTGGATGAGGGTACCTGCTAAACAAATAAACTGTCATTAAAAGTGCAGTGCAGTGGGTAGCACAGCCGCCTCACAGCAAGGAGGTCCTGGGTTCAAATCCCGGTCGGCCAGGGCCTCTCTGTGTGGAGTTTGCATGTTCTCCTCGTGTCTGCGTGGGTACCTCTGGGTACTCCGGTTTCCTCCCACAGTCCAAAGACATGCAGGTTAGGCTGATTGGAGAGTCTAAATTGTCCATGGGAATGAGTGTGTGAGTGAATGGTGTGTGTGCCCTGCGATGGACCGGCGACCTGTCCAGGGTGTATTCCTGCCTTTCGCCCAATGTATGCTGGGATAGGCTCCAACCCCCCTGCGACCCTGTTCTGGATAAGCGGGTTAGGATAATGGATGAATGAATAAATGAACAAAAATGGTTTCGTTTTTAAGAAATAAACGTTATGTGCAGCTGGTGAAGACACCGTGGCTTTAGCAAGGACACGTCGCCTGACAGATCATACAAAATGTGTCATTTTAAACCTTCCTAAATATCATGCCATCGCTCCATGTGGACTACTGTAAAAACTGAAGCGTTATTGTTCCTTCTTCGAGTTCCTCTCTCTCTGTGCCTATAAATAGACGCAGTAGCTGCGCAGAGTCCTGTTTGCGCATCGCACGGCTGTCCTGGTTCAGCTCGTGTGTACAGGGAGGGAGGGAGGGGGTGTCTCTCTCTCTCTCTCTCTCTCTCTCTCCAGTTTACAGGGTTGACTGCACTCAGTAAATGAGCTCATGCTTACAAAACAGAGGGAGGGAGGAGCCAGAAGAGGTTGGGTCATTTCCATTACCACAGACTCCACCGGCTTCTTGCGCGGACAGGGAGACACAGCGAAGCTAAGCCTCGGCCGCGGGAGGGCAGCGGGACCCGGACAACCACAGCCAGGCAGAGGAAGCAGGGAGAAGTCCCGCAGAGGAGACGCACTAGCAGCCAGCCGCGACTCGCTAGCTTCGCCCTCTCTTTCTCACGATCAGGTGAAATGAAGCATTCACAACCGACAAAATGCAGACATGCTGTCATGTACAGGTACACAGGCATCTTCGTGTACTGTCTTTCACATGTAATACAGCTGAATTTGCCAGTTGTTTTCATATACACTATGTACTGCACTCTTATACACTGATGAGCCAAAACATCATGACCACTTGCCTAATACTCTTGGTCCTCTGTGTGCAGCCAAAACAGCTCTGACCCGCCAAGGCATGGACTCTACAAGACCTCTGAAGGTGCCCTGTGGCATCTGGCACCAAGACGTTAGCAGCAGATCCTTTAAGTCCTGTTAGTTAGGAAGTTGGAGCTGCCGTGGATTGGACTTGTTGTTCCAGCACATCCCACAGATGCTTGATCGGATTGAGATCTGGGGAATTTGGAGGCCTTGGGAACACTTTGTACTCTTCGTCATGCTCCTGAAGCCAAACAATTTGTGCAGTGTGGTAGAGCACATTATCCTTCTGAAAGAGGCCCCAGCCATCAGGGCATACTGTTGCAATGAAGGGGTGTACCTGATCCACAACAATGTTTGGCACATGTCAAATTGACGTCCACATGAATGTCCAGACCCAGGGTTTCCAAGCAGAACATTGCCCAGAGCATCACACTCCGTCAATCGGCTTGTCTTCTACCCACAATGCATCCTGGTGGCATCTCTTTCCCAGGTAAACGGCAAAAACCTACCTGGTTGTCCATATGATATAAAAGAAAACAGACCAGTCGACCTTCTACCATTGCTCCAAGGTCCAGTTCCGACCCTCGCATGTCCATCGTAAGCACTTTCGACTGTGGACCGGGGTCAGCATGGCCACTCTGACCTGCCCCATACACAGCAGGGTGAGATGCACTGTGTGTTGTGACACATTCCTCCTGTAACCATCATTACTACAACTTGTGCCACAGTAGCCCTTCTGTCAGTTCAGACCAGATGGGATAGTCTTTGTTGCCCTTGTGCATCGATAAGCCTTGGGCACCCAACCCCCTGTCGCTGGTTTGTGGTTTGTCCCTCCTTGGACTTGTTGTTGGTAGGTACTCACCACTGCTGACAAGGAGCACCCTACAAGCTTTGCCATTTTGGAGATGCCCTAGCTATAACGTTTCGGCACGTGTGAAAGTCGCTCAGGTCTTTATGCCTTCTCATTTCTTCCGCATCCAACACGTCAACAGTTGTTATGAGATAATTAATGTTATTTGCTTCATCTGTGAGAGGTCATAATGTTTTGGTTAATCGTTGAATACAGTAATCAGCTGTACTAATAAACAGAGAGACAAAAATCTTGCTTACTGGATGAGGATTGGATGCGGATAAAGGACGTAACAGACGCCGAAGAGATGCAGAAGATTGTTTGGCATTATCACGTCACACACAGATTTTTCCATGTGACGCAGTGCAATCACCATGCAGGACTCAGAGAGCTTCTGCCTTCCTCAGAGCACCAGGCCTCAGAGCTTAGCACAGCACACTAACACTAACTGAAGCTCAGCTCAATGAAAATCCTTCAGGAAATGATGGGCATATCGGGGGGACATTACCTCAGGAGGTGAGAACAGTCGTCTGGCAGTTGGAGGGTTGTCGACAACCCTGGGTGTGTCGAAGTGTCCCTGAGCAAGACACCTCATTGCCCAATTGCTCCTGACCAGCTGGTTGGTGCCTTGCATGGAAGCCAATCACCATTAGTGTGTGAGTGTGCGTGTGAATGGGTGAATGAGAAGCATCAATTGTACAGCGCTTTGAAATAAAGGTGCTATATAAATGCATTCCATTTACCATTTCTCAGGAATCCAATTTCTTGAACTGAATAGGAACTGGCCTTCCAGCCCTGGCGGGCACCAGTTATGTTTATGATGTATTCAGCCCTTGGTCAGACTGTTAACCCTATAAATGGAACTCGTAAAAATCACCTTTGGTCACTGACTTTTTCAGAATTTATACTCAGATAAATGGAATATATTTCAACACACTGTATATTCCATAGGCGGCACGGATGGTGCAGTGGGTAGCACTGCCGCCTCACAGCAAGGAGGTCCTGGGTTCGAATCCCCGTCAGCTGGGGCCTCTCTGTGCGGAGTTTGCATGTTCTCCCCGTGTCTGCGTGGGTTTCCTCCGGGTACTCTGGTTTCCTCCCACAGTCCAAAGACATGCAGGTTAGGCTGATTGGAGAGTCTAAATTGCCCATAGGTATGAGTGTGTGAGTGAACGGTGTGTGTGCCCTGCGATGGACTGGCGACCTGTCCAGGGTGTATTCCTGCCTTTCGCCCAATGTATGCTGGGATAGGCTCCAGCCCCCCTGCGACCCTATTCAGGAGAAGCGTGTTAAGATAATGGATGGATGGATGTATATTCCATCTCCTTGGCATGATATTAGAAGCTACGTGGTCTATGGTGATGTGTTATTACGGTGTTGCTCATGTATACTGTTGAGTAACACGCTCTACTCTCTCACACAGAGGAGTGTCAATGGCATTCTGAGAAAGCTGAGCCTACTGCAGTCATCTCACTCGTGTTCAGTGCGGTGTTGTATTTCAAACAACCTAATCACCCTCTTCCGCCAATTTAGTTGTGTAATACAGACTTCCTCGATATATTAGATCAGTGGTTCTCAGCCCTGGTCCTTAAGAGCCTCTGGGTGTGGCTAACTTTGTTTTAACCTTAAAATCATCCACCAATTCAGACCTAAGACAATGTGTTGTGCTAGAATAATGTGGTAATCCAGTAGTCAAGTAAACAACAAAAGCAAGCATTCTCAGTTACCCCATTACATTACTGAGTGTCTCCAATGGCTGACACAAAACTCCAATTGGTATAAGATGCAAGGATTTATTACAGAAGCAAATATAAAATAATGGTTTTATGTTAAAATAAAAATGTGAAAAATGTGAAATGTGATTTTAAAACTAAATGAAACGGCTAGAATTGTATCAGGCTTGAACGAATCACAAGAGTATCATTAGCACTGAATACTTTAGCCTACCTGGCAAGCAAAACTTTAGATACAGTATGTATTGTTCATCATGGTGACCTTGTTGCTATGTTCCATGTTGCTATGGTTTGTCAGTATGGTGCGGAATGAGAGTGATGGGAGAAAAGGAGGGGGGTATCCTTGCTATTGTTCCCCTGGCTGCTCGGACAACGAACCTGCACGCTGCCAGTGGGAGCAGTGCGTTATTCACGACAATTACTCACAGCGACACCCGGAACGTCTTTTTAATTGCGCCATTTTTCATTCCGCGATCCTCCGCCGCCTCCGGTCTCCTCAATCAAACAGCGGGGCCGCTAACCGAAGCGCGGCGAGTCCACCTCTTCATTCTGTTTTTCTACCCTGCTCCAGAGTCCATTCATCATCCCAGTTTATTTGTATATGGTCTATGTTGGAGGGCGTGATAACACAGCTTGTGCTTCAAAAGAGAGGACTTGAATTTCAACGCGTGTGCGCGTATGCGATACATATGCGATTCACCAGTACAGGCACGCGAAAGACATGCCGTGCCTTAGAATGCAAGCACCTCAGTGTGTGCATGTGTGCTTCTGTCTATGTGCATTTTAGTGTTATTCTATTATTCAGTCTCAAATCGCTATATTAGAATATACATGACAGACGCGCACCTAAGATTGGCAAACGACCGGAAGAGCATATCTGAAGGTCATTCCATACGCTCTTGAATACGTGCTTCATTGTGCAAACTACTGTAGCCTAAAGAATAAAGAATAACCCACAGCAGATGCAGTACAGCTTCATGCTTTCACATGTTAATCCGATTCCTAATATTGTTAGGATGGTTTGTAATTAATTGATCAGGTCTTAATTATTATTATTTGTATGTTTTTTGTGGACATCCTGACATCTCCACACCAAGCCAGTTCATGTTTACGTTATCAGAGGTGGGTCAGATTTCTCAGGTGATGTAACTGTTCTGTGATGTAATCACTAATCAGCCAAAGAGCTCCAGGCAATTACATTTAAACCCGTTGGATGGTAAAGCTGTTGACTCAAAAATGTACCTTTATTCTAGAGTTTAGCCTGGAATACTAAAATAATATTTATGCAGGATTAAACAAGACTCAAAATATAATAAGAAATTGGAAAAAAAATATTTACCTTAATTTATTTGGAATGTAAATAAATTAACACAAAAAGAAGCCTATTTTCAAACAACAAGATATCAAAAACTGATGGTCCTCAAGTGCTGAGAACTGTTGGTTTCCCACCCACCCTTTACCTGACAGTCTGGCCAATCGGTAGCAGTAATTACCCAGGAGAAGAAAAAACTGGCGCTGGATTTGGGTTAGAGGGCCAGAGTTTAAGATCCTGGTCTCAGAGCCTTTTCCTCATTGATTATACACTCCAAACCCAGGTACCTGCTTGCATTTTAGCATCAGGAGTTTTGAAGGGTGGATTATTGCATGCGCCTGTATGCACTCCATACACCAGAGACTACTGGTCAAGCCAGGCCTTGCATTGCTCACTACTGTGGCCCCAGCAGTGAAGTGAGGGCATATCCACTCCTGCAGTGTGTCTACACTTGTTCGACACCACCTTCATCTAACAGACAGCTGAATCAAACACAGGTGGGACGAGGTGGTCACAAAGGCCTCTGGCCTTTTGAGCAAGGGAAAGGAGATATGTACTCCTTCTGACTCACAGCTGAATATTTACACTGGCTCAGTTATGCACGTGAGCCCCCTGGCTTCATGCTGTGAACAAAATGGCTGATTCATACGGAGACCTGACACCACACCTGGGAGAGAAGGTGCACAGGGGCAGGCACTCTGACGCACAATAAACCCAACACTGGAAAGGGATAGTTCAATTCCTGGAGTTTTTTAATGTTACTTCAGTTTTTGTGTATGTTTTGTGGACATTTTAGATACAGTATATCCAGAAGTTTCTTACAGCCTGTGGGCTTTATAATGGCTGTGCCTTAAAGCTAGAAAATACTCTTCAAGTAACCCCAAAGCAACTTGCACAGTAACATTATGCCTTTGTCATGCCACAATGGGTCTTTCGGCAAGACAGTGATCCAAAGCATAGCTCAAATTGAACCAGGAAAAGGACTTACTGGTGACTCCATCACTAGTAGCAGATGTAATGGTCTTATGCGACAGAAACTAGAACAAGCTCTTATCTTTATCCTGACATATTATATTTGACCTTAGTACTTCTGTAACTGAATAAAATCTTATTTTCCTTTCATTTCTGTTCATATTTTTTGTTCTTTTTTTTTTTCATGTTGCTATGCCAGAATAGTGAATTTTCTAGATAGTGGAGACTTGAGCCTTGAATTTGACATACAAATAAATGCAAGTGTCCGTTTTTCTCTATGATGAGGTTTGCGCATTCATTCCATTTTTCAATCATATACATCACCATGTCTGTGATGATAACTGACACTTACAGTGCAGTTCATAAGTATTTGGACTTTCTGTTTTACCTGCTAGTTTAATGTATCAGACTGTGATCTGTCCAATCCATTTGTTTAACTGCTCTGACAGATATCTCATTTAATCTCAGTTACCATTTATTCTCTTTACCACTACGCCTGGCCAGCCAGTGGAGGATGACCCCAATAATAAGCAGCACATAATAAACCCAAGTCATCGAGACTGCTCTGACTGCAGGGTCTAACTGAAACATTAATGCAGAGGAGTGCGCTTTCTCTCTGTTTTCCATATTTCCTGTATGCAATTATTTTTTCATACGTAATTACTTTGTTTTTGGTTAAAGCACGCTAATGGTTTTCTATGGATGTCAGACATATGAATGTTTTGCATAATGGTTCTAGGAGTTTGAGGCAAGTTAACATGCAGTCGCTGCTGTACTGATGTTGCACTTACACTCATTGGTGTGGGAATGCTGTCAGGCAGGACTAATATATTTACTCACATCATTCTGTAGGATGCATTTACGATTTTTTAAATCGTAAATCATTTTGGATAAGAACATATTCTAAATGAACATACTGTAATGTCATATACTAGTTAACCTGTAAGAGGGTATTAAGATTTAATATTATAGATTCAAACAATAAACCAGAGAGCAAAGTTTTAAAATGCATAATGCTGCCATTTCTGGAGGCCTGAACCCTTTGCAGTGATTGGACTATTATTTCATAATGACTTTTTGAAATTAAATGTGATTCTGTTCATATGAGCGAATACTATGTGGTGGCCCATATTCTGCCAAGCGTGTATCTGCGTCACAATAATGCCCCATTAAAGACTATCGTCACTTAACTAAATCATTCAATGGAATAAAAATGTCCACTTTATTAATTGATTGGATCATGTGGAGGCTTTCATAATACCATAGCCCCTTTGTTGTGTTCAGACAAAAGCAAGTCTGATCAGTATAACAGTTAGGCTTTTCACAGATTTGGCTATTATGTTTACCAGGTTTATTCATGAATATCTACTGTGAATATTTTGGTTCAAAATCAAATAAGCAAATAAGTAAACACCGCAAAGATGGCAAATATACAAGAACAAAAATGGCCGGTACAATTTCATTCTAAAACGAAATAAATTGAGAATCGTGACGGATTGGACTCCACATCCACGTACATAGAGGAAATAATGAACCAGCTGGCACGTGAAGCAAACCGGATGTCGGCGCACACCATGCCACCTGCTCGAGAACAACAGCTTCTCCAGTCACCGCTGGACTTATTTATAAACTGAATTGTCAGCCTGCCCAATGGCAACACACCTATCATTAAATTTCCCAGCATGTGTGTTGTATCGGCATCAGTCCGCGATGCAACGGAGACGCGTTGCGAAAACCGAACACAATCTCTCATTAGTATTCATGCAGCCGGTCTCTGGCCACGGAAACTAGGCAGGATTATCAACACGCGCCATATGTAAATGCACCGTAATCGCCGCCGTGACAAAAGCACGTTTTGTTCCCGTCTCTTTCCACGGGGGAGATGACTGACTCATAGCGGGGACGAAATGAAACCTGATGTTTTTCTTTTTTTTTTTTCGACAGGCTTGCTCCAATTCATGCGACAATCATTCGCTTTGACTATTATTTTTTATGTACTTTTCATTATGCAACTAAATACAAGGGTTGGAATATCTAATGTTACAATTTACAATTGAAAATCTTTGAAACATTCAAATGTATATATCAGAAATGAGTTTTACAAAACAGTTAGACACAATTAAACTTACAGCTGCCCTCAAATTACCCTGTGATCATTTGTATCACAATTTGATGCAATCATTTGCTATATTTACCAAAGCACTCACACCTGTCCTCATAAGCAAAATACAAATAAAGATAAATACATCCCGCCGTATGCCATATGTGAATGAATTACAAAAGATCATGAATCTGTACATCAGGCAATTGACAGATACTGTTTATCCAGAGTAACTTACAACATGATTGTGTTTTCTTCTATTTAATTAGTCGTTCGGTAGTCGTTCGGTTTCATGCACATGCACATACCATCTAAAGCTCAACCCAGGTAAGACTGAAATGATATTCATCCCTGCTAATACCTCTCCCCATCTGGATCTCTCCATTTTCCTCGGGGATACCACACTTACGCCATCACCCAGTGCAAGGAACCTCGGCATGGTGATGGACAGCAGACTGTCCCTCTCCGAGAGCATTGCGGCGGTGACATGCAGGTTCTTCCTATACAACATACGGAGAATCCGCCCCTTTCTCACCCCCTACTCGACCCAGCTCCTGGTCCAAGCGCTGGTTCTGTCCCGCCTGGACTACTGCAATTCCCTCTTGGCTGGCCTCCCAGCGTCCACCATCAGACCCCTCCAACTTATCCAGAATGCAGCAGCTCGTCTGGTCTTCAACCTTCCCAAATACTCACATGTCACCCCCCTGCTTACTTCCCTCCACTGGCTGCCTGTCATGGCTCGCATCAAATTCAAAACATTGGTGCTAGCCTTCCAAGCAGTTAAGGGGTCTTCCCCAGCTTACCTAAAAAAAATCATCAGACCCTAAATCCCCGCCAGACCTCTTCGTTCAGCCTCCACAGGCCGCTTGGCACCTCCCCCTCTCCGCACTTCCACCTCACGCTCACGACTACTGTCTGTTCTGGCTCCACGGTGGTGGAACAAACTCCCCGTTGAGGTCAGAACTGTAGAATCTCTTCCCACCTTCAAGCGCAAACTGAAGACGCACCTCTTCAAGCAGCACCTCTCCCTGTCCCTCCCTACCTCCCTGTGAACCTTAATTGTTGTCTTTCTGTGATTTACTTTTTGTGTATCGGTATTTTTAGTTTGGCTAGGTAAGCAGTGTTTGGCTAGTTAAGTTTGGTCACTTTTGCTTTGTTGTTTGTTTATTTGTTTGTTAAAAAAAAAGAAAAATTCAAATAGGCCCTGGTCCTTATCGTTGTTGTACAGGTAGCAGTTGAAATTGTACTTCCCTCTAGGGTCTTTCAGCGCACTTATCCCTGGTTATGGGTATGTACTTTGTTGTACGTCGCTCTGGATAAGAGCGTCTGCCAAATGCCATTAATGTAAATGCACATTTTCAGTCCAGTTAAAGTGAATCTGAGTAGACTGCACTGGTGTTCCTACTAGGGGTGTGAATGGTTAAACGGTTAACCGAAACTGATTTGTAACCGGTTACAAAAAATTACCGATAACCGATATTTCTTTTTTTCTGAAGGTGAAATTGTAAGCTCAGTTTCAAATAAATGCACATTCATCACCACGCGTATTATTGCGGTTCTAAACTAGCAATCGTTAAGCAATCGTTAACTAGCAAACTACTTCAATAGCTTGAACAAGCAATCCGGCCATTTCAGGGGGTTTAAAATGCAAACACCACAGGGAATTTAATGCTACAGTATTGGAGTTATTAAAGAATGTCTGTGGCTGTTGGTTGACTTATGGCTAATTGTAACGTTACGTCGTTTCCTCGGGGTCACAGAAGATCAGTGTTTATTCGTTGACACGCGAATTCAAACTACGGCAAACTGAACGTAGCTTTCCACTATGCTGTATCATTACATTACATTACATTATTGGCATTTGGCAGACGCTCTTATCCAGAGCGACGTACAACAAAGTGCATACCCATAACCAGGGATAAGTTCGCTGAAAGACCCTAGAGGTAAGTACAATTTCAACTGCTACCTGTACAACAAAGATAAGGACAAGGGCCATTTTTTTTTTTTTTTTTTTTTTTTTGAACAAACAAACAAACAGAGCAAAAGTCACCAAAGTTAACTATCCAAACACTGCTTACCTAGCCAACTAAAATACCGATACACAAGTCACAGAGACAACAATTAAGGTTCACAGGGAGGTAGGGAGGGATGGGGAGAGGTGCTGTTTGAAGAGGTGTGTCTTCAGCTTGCGCTTGAAGGTGGGGAGAGATTCTATAGTTCTGACCTCAACGGGGAGTTCGTTCCACCACCGTGGAGCCAGAACAGACAGTAGTCGTGAGCGTGAGGTGGAGGTTCTGAGAGGGGGAGGTGCCAAGCGGCCTGTGGAGGCTGAAC
Source organism: Conger conger (assembly GCF_963514075.1). Classification (NCBI taxonomy): domain Eukaryota; kingdom Metazoa; phylum Chordata; class Actinopteri; order Anguilliformes; family Congridae; genus Conger; species Conger conger. Next base: position 23,217,322 of record NC_083771.1, read on the forward strand.
GAAGAGGTCTGGCAGGGGTGTAGGGTCTGATGATTTTTTGCAGATAAGCTGGGGAAGACCCTTTAACTGCTTGGAAGGCTAGCACCAATGTTTTGAATTTGATGCGAGCCATGACAGGCAGCCAGTGGAGGGAAGTAAGCAGGGGGGTGACATGTGAGTATTTGGGAAGGTTGAAGACCAGACGAGCTGCTGCATTCTGGATGAGTTGGAGGGGTCTGATGGCGGACGCTGGGAGGCCAGCCAAGAGGGAATTGCAGTAGTCCAGGCGGGACAGAACCATCGCTTGGACCAGGAGCTGGGTCGAGTAGGGGGTGAGAAAGGGGCGGATTCTCCGTATGTTGTATAGGAAGAACCTGCAAGACCGGGTCACCGCCGCAATGTTCTCGGAAAGGGACAGTCTGCTGTCCATCACCACGCCGAGGTTCCTTGCACTGGGTGACGGCGTGAGTGTGGTATCCCCGAGGGAAATGGAGAGATCCAGATGGGGAGAGGTATTAGCAGGGATGAATATCATTTCAGTTTTACCTGGGTTGAGCTTTAGATGGTGGTTGTCCATCCAGCTCTGGATGTCCCTCAGGCAAGCAGAGATACGGGCTGAAACCTGCGTATCAGACGGCGGGAACGAGACGAAGAGTTGGGTATCGTCCGCATAGCAGTGGTAGGATAGCCCATGTGCAGTGATCACAGGGCCAAGGGAGCGAGTGTAGAGAGAAAAAAGAAGCGGGCCAAGGACTGAGCCCTGGGGAACTCCTGTGGCGAGGGGCCGAGGTGTCGATACCAAACCAGCCCAGGCAACCTGGAAGGAGCGACCAGAGAGGTAGGACTCAATCCAGTCCAGGGCTGTGCCACAGATGCCCGTTGCTGACAGGGCAGACAGGAGGATGGAGTGATCCACAGTGTCGAAGGCAGCAGAGAGATCTAGAAGAATGAGGACAGAGGAGTATCTACATAAAAATAAACAAAGCAATACATCATTGCACAAAATATTACAATACGCTGTTTACATTGAAATCAACAAGCTGCAGTCGTACGAGCAAGCAATCTGCGGCCATTTCAGAGGGTTAAGAATGCAAACACCGCATGGAATTGAATGCTACAGTACTACAGTTGTCATAATTTCTGTGTGTTTTAATTTGTATTTGTAGCTGTTAGTTCACTTATGGTTATTCTTTGGCTTTTGTTCATCCGTGTTTATTTGTTGACACGCGAATTTAAACTCGGCAAACCGAACTTCGCTTTCCACTATGCGGTATCAACATAAAAATTAATAAGGCAATACATTATCATTAGGCTATTTATCATCGGATATTGAAAGCGAAAGTTCCCTGCTTTCAGCGAAAAATGGACACGTTAAAATCTTTAGAAATGAATGATGGTAAAATAGACCGGGTGTTATATTTTTTCAGAAAAGTATTGCGTGACCACGGAATTTTGAGTGTACAACCCCGTAGTTGTTAAACGCAGCATATTTACAGATTTAATGCCAATCAAGTCCATCAGGCAGAAGACAGAGAAGAGGGATGAAAACATGAAGAATTATCATTTTAACCAATGCATTTTAAAAAATGACACACGATCGACCAGCATGGACGTAAACCATAGGGATCTAACAACAGATTTCTGCAACTGTGAGGTTACACTGCACAATGTCAATGTAAATATTTAATCTGTTAATTAGGCTGGCTTACTATTATCTGACTTACAATGTTGACATTTAACTATTGAGATGGCCCAAAATAACGTTTGAAAATGCAATTACATTGCTCAGTAATCCAGTTAAAATTCAAATAAAAAAATAAAAAATAAAAAAACATACGACCCCTAGCGGCCATAAGCAATATCGGTGAACCGGTTAACCCCTAGTTCCTACAGATACAGTGATGTAAAAAAGAAAGCACACCCTGTTCAATTCTATGGTTTTTCATAGGACTCAACTAACTCTCATCCAGTTTCATCCAGTCTCATGTGACAAATAGTGTGATATTATTATTCTTTGAAAAAAGAAGAAGAAATGTGTGGCATTGGAGTATGATAATGGTTTGTACAGATGCTGTACAAGCTGTTCCTAGTTTGGTTGTTGCCGTTGTATTCTTGAGCAAGGTACTTAATCGAATGGCTTTGGTATATCCAATTTACAAAAGAAGTAAGAGTGTGTAAGTCATCAGCTAAATGGTGATGTGTAATGCAGTTTGCAGGACCAAAGAGAAAACATCAACCACCAACACGTCTTTTGACCTTTGTTCTAACTCTGGGAGGCAAGGAAATAAGCATCTTTATGTGAGCTGGGTTTACAAACACACACACACACACACACACACACACACACACACACACAGAATGGACAAAAGGCCCTTGTTTCTAAGACCTTGGCTCTGCCCTTCTTCCGGTCAGAGTGAAGTAGATGACATTTCTTCGGTACATGCGTGCGTGTCACAAGAAAAAAAGCCTTTGGCTGGCCCCTCTGTCTTCCGTTTCTGGGGTGTGTCATCTACATAACAACCAACTTCCAATAAAAACGCTGAAACCTTGGGTTATGTCATGCTTCCCTTTCTGAATGGTGTTGCGTTATGTCATGAACATAGCTACTGACAGATACAGAATTCACTGAAGCTGTGTCTTGCCTGGAGTTCTAGAATGTTGCCATAGTTACGTCCATAGATGCTTCTATTTTCTGAGCTCTGGTATTAGCTCTAGTGAGTTATGCACTCAGATATAGTCCTGACTCAAGTTAATAAAGCAGTGAATTACACGCAGATATTCCGGACTCCTCAACAGGTCCATAAAGCAGCGGATTACTCACTCTGGACTCACGATAGTCTGGACGCCTGAAACACAACGAGAATTTATGCATTTGTCCGTGTGCTGCACGTAGATATTTTTGCATGCTTCTTTGTCGTAAAACCAGCATAAATTCTGAGAATTCATCCCTGGTCCTGGAGAGTCGCAGGGTCTACTGGTTTGCATTTTTTGCTTGGTAATTAATCAAGCATTCATTCAAATTCTGAATTCTGCTCCCCTGGTTTCTTGACTGTTTTTTTTTTGGCCTGAATTCAATGCCCATTTTAAAAACAAACCAGACCCTGCTGCTCTCCAGGACCAGGATCGGAGACCCCTGCAGATCCCGTGGCTCTCTAGAGCCAGGGTTGGGGACCCCAGTAGACCCTGTGGCTCTCCAGGACCAGGGATGAGGTTAGGGTTTTACAAAGCTACTCAACAGCACACATTTGGAGCCGTATGTGTCCCAATCTTTTTTATGGTGACTTATTATTCCCAAGTGTTAAAATAAAATCTATGCCTGTGATTGAGTTGAGCTAGGCATAAACAAGTTCCTTATACAAGAATTACAATTCAGACAAACTGCTCAACTGTTCCCAAATATATAATGAAGAAGAGTGAACAGATGTTTTAACATTCAGATATGAGTGTACTAGTTCCAGGAAATGTGGTTGGCGGTACAGTTTGTGACTCTACATACTTTTGTGGTAGTAACAGACAGATGTCCAGGGAATGTTTTTGTTTGGTTTGAGGCGGATCCTAGACAGACTCCGCAGAAATTCACTGGTAGCTGCATCAGGTCTTTCCAGAGAAGGTCAGGACACAGGAAAAAACAAAAAATGTGGCGGAGGTGAAAACAAGGTCATGTAGCCACGAGGGATGGAGGAGGTCGCAGGGAAAAAAGCTCATTGTATGAGCATACTTTATTTTTGGGGGTGGGGGTGGTGCCATGTGGCTCATCCCACCAAGGCAGGGTTCTAGTGGATGGACGGGTTCCATGGTCCACAATCCAATCCCAGAGGTACCAAGGTTGACTGTGACCAGTCCCCCTGCAGTGCATAATTGGCGGTTGCATCGCTCCTGATTAAGGAGGAACCAATTCGAATCCAACTTCCTCCTGTCAAACTGAAGTAATGTTACCATTTTAAAGTGTCTGAATATGGAGTCAGAAATCCACTTGGTGGGTGATTATACGGGATTGGTTCATACCTGTATCACTTGTACTACATACTTTCAGTCAGATTAGCCTCCATTCTAAAGCGATTATTCTAAGAACATTATAATGAAAGCATCATAATCTTTTCAGACGTTCCAATAGCAGAGCATGGCTGGCCTCTGCATATGACATCACTACATCCTGCTTTAACAGGAGCCGTGACAACTACAATACAGCTCTGTTCTCATTCAATGAAAACTACTCTGCAAAAAATCAGGACTGTGTCAATTTTCCCGGTTTTGTATAAATGTATGATGCTATTTGAATCCTTTTTTCTTTAATTTAGCAAACAGACTTCTCATTCAAATTTTCTCCTATGCGTTACCACGGCAACTCCGGCTCCAGTGGCCGCCAGGCACTACCACATCCGCTGCTTCACCTGCTGATATTCAAACAGTCTCTCCCCCCGGGTCAAGGGCCTGTTTGCTTAGCACATGCCCTTATCTGGAAGTGCTATGATGTTTACATGGCATTTTACCCATAACAACTCCACTCCACGCTTTTACTGTGAAGTGAACCATCCCGTGTCAATATATAATGTAATTATACATTTACATGATCAAATAGATGTGAAGTCCAAAGCAAGACACTGTTCCAGTCAGGTGCCTCCTAATCTCATTTACCTGTAGGACGAATGAATGACTGGATATTGTATGATAAAACATACCAAACGATGGTCTGTAGAATAATGTATCCTTCTAATAAGAAAGTAAATGTGTTGTATTTTGGTACAGTAAACTATGATGCCTTATGAATAAAATCTAATAAGCACATACTGTATGTAACTTGCTCAAGGTTTTTCACAGACACAGCTATGGATGAGTCCATTGACACTGTACAAAGGGATCTAGAGTATTATTTTACCAAGAAATGGTTTGTAATAATGCAGCTCTGGAAAAGGGATCTCATTGAGCAGTCTGTTGTATGTGTTGGATGAATTCTTACAATAAAAATCACATTGACATGTCATCACTGAATCCTGGGACTGTAGAAAATGTGACCAATCGGGAAAGTGAACTGGAGCAGAGCACACCGTCACCAAAGCAACAAATGATGACATCATAAAAACAGTTATAAAATCGAAGCAGATGTGCACCTGTCTGGCTAGCCCATCTGAACAAGAACGTTAATGAAATGGAATGAAAACTAAATGGGTCCCAGAAGTATTATCATTGCTTGACAGTGAGCGTATTCGCATCTGTAGCTGAGAACATGTATTTGTATTTCTGACGGTGAAGATGTTATTAGCATTTGTGACTCACAAGGTACTGCTCCATCTTTTGAAAACCCATTAGTTCCCTGATGAAGCACAGCGTATAGTGTACTGGTGAATGTCTGTTTTGTCACCCACATCACTCAACAGCACTGCTCATAAATGAGGGCTGGTCTGTGTGGAATCTCTCCTCATTCTGGACGGCAGGTTTATTTCTGTTTTTTTACATGCTTTCGGGGAATAAAGGACTGAAATGTCCTGTGTTCATTTAACAGCAACAGAGTTTATTACATTATTGGCATTTGGCAGACGCTCTTATCCAGAGCGACGTACAATTGATTAGACTAAGCAGGAGACGATCCTCCCCTGGAGCAATGCAGGGTTGAGGGCCTTGCTCAAGGGCCCAATGGTTGTGCGGATCTTATTGTGGCTACACCGGGATTAGAACCACTGACCTTGTGTGTCCTAGTCATTTACCTTAACCACTACGCTACAGGCCGCTGCATATATAGTTTATATGGGTCCAAGAGGGGTCAAATATACACCATGAAATATACACAATGATTTTACGTTGAACATTGCACTCGGTTATACTGTAATGTCTGTGTCCTTATTACCTGAATATCCTGTTGTGGGGATGTGACTATGTAACAGAGCATGACCATAAGGTTGTCTGTGGTCTCCGAGTTGATGTAGGACAAGGTTCTTTGTTGTTGTTTGGGTGCAACCTACTCCAATGTGTAATTTACAATTAGGTAAAGCCAAAACAGCAGGAAATGTCATGCACACAAAAGATGGCTAAGTGGGACAACTTCAACTTCCTGTACTAGGCACTGCTTGCCTGGGGAAACAAAGCCTGCAAGTCGCATTAACCCTGGTGTTAGATCACAAATATGTAATTATAATGTTCACTGAACATGCCTCTAATGCCAATGTCACAATTGTCACCACTGGTAAGTGAAAGGAGTGTTCTAGAACACCGACTTAGAAGTTTGAGAAGGCATCCGAAAAAAACTACTAGGGCATGGAAATGGAATTTCACAGTAAGCATGTGACATCACACTGTCCTGTACTGAGTCCTAACACATTTATTTTTTGACTGTGCAGCTCCGGTGAGAAGCTTTGTTCCACAGAACGCTCTTTGTGTCAGGTGGAAATGTACAGGTCAGCAGGCAAGCCGGAGTCTGGGTGACCTGGTTGCTGAGCAACAGCAGGGCTTGTGGATAGAGCCGCCCCCCCTTCTCTCTGAGGAAATGAATAAATATCCACACCCGTGCCAGTGGAAACACACACTCCAGGATGGGCCTGGTCTCGTGGACGCAGCCTGTCAGATGTCTGTGGAGACCAGTAAAACCAGCAGAGCCAGATGTGTGGGTTTTCACTGCACATCACCTCCCCTGGTTCCCTGCCTGGAGTCGCAGTAAAGGTCACCAACCCTCCCCACCCCCGCTCCTCAAACCCCACCACCCAGTCTTCACCCCTTCAGCTTCCTGAAAGCATGGCATTGCCTCCATTTCATCACTCATCTATGAAGAAGTTCCAAAGAAGATACAGCAAGAACCGCAGAGCAATCAGATGACGTGAATCATGCAGGGGTCAGTGAAAGGACAACATACTTAAAGGCTGAGCCAATCAGACATTTCTGTTTTTGAGTATGCAAAAGAAAAGTATTGATTTCAAAAGGTAACTGATCTCTGCGTGTGTGTGTGTGTCTGTGTGCGTGTGTGTGTGTGTGTGTGTGTGTCCACGTGTGTGTGTGTGTGTGTGTGTGTGTGTGTGTGTGCGTGTGTGCATGTGTGTGTGTATGTGTGTGCATGTGTGTGTGTGCGTGTGTGTGTGTGTGTGTTTGTGTGCATGAGTGTGTGTGTGTGTGAGTGTGTGTGTGTGTGCGCGTGCACGCACGCGCATGTGTGTGTGTGTAACGCCACCGCCACTCGGGAAGGCCATCAGCAGGGACAGTACGGTAGAGAGAAGGCAGCTGTGACGTTTGTCTTGTGTGTGGCAGAAAAAAAGCAGAAGGTTACACACAGATTGGTGAAGCTTCCTCCAAGTGCAGTTAAGTCCATTGCAACAGAACTGGGGCAAGAAGGGACAACCCTGACACGATCAAGATCAGGCAGTTGACGTCAGACCAACCAGCTGACGAGGGTCATTGTCAGAGAGGGAGAGAGGCCTGCTATCACGTCGATTTGCAGAAGCTCATTGGCTGAAATGGGAGAAACTGTCAAGAGACTGTTCACCAATTCAAAGATTTGGCCTATTCTGAGAAAGACTTGTCACAATCAACTCTAGAGTTTGCCTTATTTTTGTCTGATGAAAATAAAGTTATTTGGATTGCAAGCAAAGGCCTCTGCTTGGCACAAACTCTGACACACAATCTCTGTCATCAAGGGTGGGTGGCAGCATCATACTCTGGGGCTTCTTTTCAGCAGGAGGTATTGGGTAGATTGTTGTCCCAAGCTGAAGATGAAGGGAACTGTTTCAGTTTCCAAGAGATCTGTATCGAGAGTGAAGGTTCATTTTCCAACAGGACATTGACCTTTGGGTCACGTGACCCAAAGCACGTGGCACAAAAACACAGGAATGGCTCAAAAATTAGAATCTTAGTATTCTGGAATAGTTTAGACGAAGCCTATTGACAATCGGTGGTATGACTTAAAAAGTCTAGAGTTGGACAAAATCTCCAAAATCTAAATAGGCACAGTTGATTTGACATACTCAAGAAGACTCACAACTGAAAATCTGAATTGAAGTTATTAATGAATTCAATTTAAATATTATTGTGGGGGTGGGGGGTGTACACTATTATAAATAAGAAATGTTGTCTTTCATTTAAAAAATGTCTAATAAAAATACTTCTTGCAACATAAATATGTTCAGCGCATTGTCTCCATGAATTGATGGAAACATATTTCAATGCATTACAATTCTAACAGGTGTGAAAAGCTCCAAGGGGTGAATGCTTTCTGAAGACGCTGTATGCACATATGAAACATCCAGTGCAAGGTCAACCGCACATATGAAACATCCAGTGCAAGGTCAGCTTCCACAGAAGAGGGATTGGATGTTGCTACATGCCCAACGTTGTGAAGCTGTTATCTGCTAAAGTAACTAAGTGGCAGAACAACGTACAACAGTAACATTTGTTTTGACTATTGGACTTTATTTTTACTGTAATATCGGGATTAGACTTCCTCATGAAAAACAGCATTGGGCGAATGACTCCATGCTTCCCAGAAGAGGGTAAACATAGCCTTGACCTGCACAGAGGCAAGGCCAGCACTAAAGACCCCACCACCTGCTCCAGGGGCACTGTCAGATCCTCCTCCAGCCCCCAGCCGCAGGAAGGGACAATGCATACCCTTGTTTCAACTAAGGTAGTGTCAGGACTGCCTTAAATATTCAAGTAAAATGAACTTCAGAAGGCAAGTTGTTTACACCAATTACTCTTTCTTACTTTTTATTACCAAGAGTCCTCTTTGGTTAAGTTGTTATTTTTAAGTTATTATTTCATAAGGCAGTCTAGTCTGGGATAAAAATCTGGCTTTATGTCACTATGCACATTTTTTCCACAACTTTGTTTTAATAAAATGCTAATCAGCCATAACACCAGCCATCTTCCCTTGTCTGCTCAGCCTTGCAGCATTGAGAGCGCTCTCACTACCACAGACACAGAATGAATCACTTTAAGTGCAGTGGCCATTGGGGAAGGGGGGTGATTAGAATGCTCACAACTGAACATTCTAATGCTGATGTAGCAATCACTACTGGCAACCGAAAGCAATGGAATTTTGAAAAGAACATTCCATAAAAACCTCCTCTTCAAAGGGCTGAGCCACCACCTCCCACCTTCCTCTCCATCAGCTCCCAGATGGTAACAGAGGAGACCACCAGGTGCCAAAAAACCACACTTTCCTCCATTTCCTCTCCTCTCACTGACCGGGAGACAAAAGCCTTCCTGTGCCTGGCCTTTATCACTGCACCGGGGCAGAGAGGCGTCCATCAGGAAGGAGTGGAGTACACACAGGGTTTCCCCTGGCAGGAATATAGGCCACTGCACCTGTGTGGAAACTGGGGGAGGGTTTATCATATGCATTACATTAACCACATTATTCACAGGAGAGCCAAACGGTAGGCTATTTGTAGCTGCCATATAGAGGTGTGGTTTTTTAGTCGCCCACTTGTTCATGTACGACTGTGACACAGTGATTCATCACTTGCAGGTTAGCAGGGGAATATTGGACAAACCATTTTTGTCTGAAACAGGGGACATACAGTAAGTGTTGAAAACCCTGCACACATCCATCCATCAAACCCGGAGGTTAATCGGCCCATAGTCAAAATGACTGGATTACAGGGCAATATGTGAGAATTACCAGATGAACCCTACCATTGGCCACTGTGTTATCACCAGGCTCTCTAGACCCTGTCCACATAGATTTCTGCACAGAAGCAGATAGGCTTGCAATGCACACTGCATCAGTCAATACAAGCCTACAGCACTTGCACACGAAAAGTAATGATGCTGGGCCATCTCACTGAAGTGCATTTGAATGCAAATCGGTTGACTACTCCACAAACATGAAGTGCGTCATTTGAATGCATCACTGCCTGTCACCATCTGGAAAGTCACTCTGGCAATACCAGCAATGGTCAAACCACTCAAACTTACAGAGCAGCGGATAGCAATGGCTCGTGTGCAAACAGGCTATACAGCAAGACATTTTGGAAAACAGCGTTTTTTTGTCGCCCATGTCAGTGAAATTCAGCATTCCAAGCAGGTTAATCTAGTGGAATTCAAAGTCAAAGTGAAAGTCAAATGATCCTTTCCTGTTGCATGGTCAATCTTAGTCTGATTTGATTGGTGCCACGAGGTAGAATCCAGCTATGACCAGCTTGAAATTGATTTTGATTCTGTGTGGACACAAGTAGCTATTAATGCAAGTAGAATTTCAGTCCATTTATCGGTCTCAGGGTAATTTAGGGATGAGGTGAAGCCTCAAAAAATAAAACTTCTGGCACTGTGGGTCCTTCCTTCCCTGGGTTTAGAATCCATGTGAACCCCAGCATTGATTTATGTCAGAGAATCCAAAATGAAAGAGAGAGGATATATTATGCATGAACAAATATTTGAGAGACAAATACTATAGTCGAGAGACTACGCAACCTTTTTTAACACTGAAGTGCGATGTTTCTCAAACTGGTGGGCTCACTAGTGCATTGTGGGATTAGTTGAAGTGGGCCACAAGAAAAACTGGAAAAAAAAATAACACTTTATATAACTCCCTTTCACATTGGCATTGGCATCAGATTAAACATACATAGTCAGACAGACGCACGTAAACACGCAACACACACACACTACTTTTTGACTCATTGTACTGGCAGGTTCAGCTGTGCTCCATTGACTCACAGTCGAATTTCACAGCGTGGTGTTCAGATTGAATCTCCAGCAGTGGTCACATATTACACTGCTGTAAGTGGGGGGACAGAGGTGAGCTCTGAAAGAGAGAGGGGGAGAGAGGGGGAGAGAGAGGAAGAGAAAGAGAGAGGGGGGAGAGAGGAAGAGAAAGAGGAAGAGAAAGATAGATATATGCAGAGAGTGAGAACCACCAGTAGTGTGATGACAGACTGTTTAAGTGAGGGAGAGGATTGGAAAGTGATGCATTATAAATATAATATAAATGCATTATATTGATATGAAATTGCTGTGGTAACAGATGGCCCAGGAAAACCCCACATTCACTCCAGCACTGTTCTGTTCTCCCTTCTCTCAATTACATCACATGTGGTTTTTATCATATCCATATTTTACATTATAGCATTTAACAGACACTATTGCCCACTGTGACTTACAGAGATGACATTTATATATATATATATATATATATATATATATATATATATATATATATATATATATATATATATATGGCTGAGGCATTAATGGTTATGCTAAAGGGCACGCCTCTCTGCGACTACGTGTCGCTGGGGGGAAAGCTCTGACTGTCATTTGTGCTTATGCACCAAACGGCAGTTCAGAGTATCCGGCCTTCTTGGAATCACTGGGCGGCATCCTGGAAAGGGTGCCACCCGGAGACTCCATAGTTCTGCTGGGTGACTTCAACGCTCACGTGCGCAATGACGGAGAAACCTGGAGGGGGGTGATTGGGAGGAATGGCCTGCCTGATCTGAACCCAAGCGGTGTTTTGTTATTGGACTTCTGTGCTGGTCATGGATTGTCAATAACAAACACCATGTTCGAGCATAGGGTAGCTCAAAAGTGTACTTGGTACCAGAGCACCTTAGGCCAAAGATCGATGATCGACTTTGTGGTCGTATCATCAGACCTGCGGCCGTATGTCTTGGACACTCGGGTGAAGAGAGGAGCAGAGCTGTCAACTGATCACCACCCGGTGGTGAGTTGGATCAAGTGGCTGGGGAGGCTGCCGGACAGACCCGGTAAGCCAATACGTGTAGTGAGGGTGAACTGGGAACGTCTGGTGGAGGCCCCTGTTCGCGAGGTCTTCAACTCCCACCTCCAGAGGAACTTCTCACGCATCCCGGGGGAAGCTGGGGACATGGAGTCCGAGTGGGCCATGTTCAAAGCCTCCATTGCAGAGGTGGCAAGCAGGAGCTGTGGCCAGAAGGTCATTGGTGCCTGTCGGGGCGGCAACCCAAGAACCCGCTGGTGTCCACCAGCGGTGAGGGAGGCCGTCAAGCTGAAGAAGGAGGCCTTTCAGGCTTGGCTGGCCCGGGGGTCCCCTGAAGCAGCAGACAGGTACCGGGTGGCCAGAAGTGCTGCAGCTTCGGCAGTCGCTGAAGCAAAAACCCGGGTATAGGAGGAGTTCGGGGAGGCTATGGAGAAGGACTTTCGGTTGGCCTCGAGGAAGTTCTGGCAAACCATCCGACGAAAGCAGGGCTTGTCTCAGGCTGTTTTCAGCAGGGGAGGAGAACTGCTGACCCGGACTGGGGATATTGTGGGGCGGTGGAAAGAGCACTTCGAGGAGCTCCTGAACCTGAACAACACGTCCTCTGTGGAAGAGGCAGATCCCGAAGACTTGGGGGAATCTGCACCTATATCCCTGACGGAAGTTGCTGAGGTAGTCAAAAAGCTCCTCAGTGGCAAGTCGCCGGGTGTAGATGAGATTCGCCCTGAGATGCTGAAGGCTCTGGACATTGTTGGGCTGTCTTGGCTGGCACGCCTCTTCAGTGTCGCGTGGAGGTCGGGGACAGTACCTGCAGAGTGGCAGACCGGGGTGGTGGTCCCCATTTTCAAGAAGGGGTGGATCAAGCGTGAGGGTGTGCTCCAATTATCAGGGTATCACACTCCTCAGCCTCCCTGGGAAAGCTTACTCTAGGGTGCTGGAAAGGAGGCTCCGGCCGACGGTCGAACCTCGGATTCAGGAGGAGCAATGTGGCTTCCGTCCTGGCCGTGGAACAGTGGACCAGCTCTTTACCTTGGCAGGGTTGCTGGTGGGGTCATGGGAGTTTGCCCATCCAGTCCACATGTGCTTTGTAGATTTGGAGAAGGCTTTCGACCGTGTCCCCCGGGGGACCCTGTGGGGTGTACTGCGGGAGTATGGGGTACCGGGGCCGTTGTTACGAGCCATCCGGTCCCTGTATAACCAAAGTGAGAGCTGTGTCTGCATTCTCGGCACAAAGTCAAGCACGTTTCCTGTGGGTGTTGGACTCCGCCAAGGTTGCCCCTTGTCACCGGTCCTGTTTGTGGTATTCATGGACAGGATCTCAAGGCGCAGCCGAGGTGAGGAGAGTGTCCGGTTTGGTGACCTCAGAATCGCATCTCTGCTTTTTGCGGATGATGTGGTTCTGCTGGCTTCATCGGACCGTGACCTTCAGCACGCACTGGAGCGGTTTGCAGCCGAGTGTAAAGCGGCCGGGATGAGCACCTCCAAGTCCGAGGCCATGGTTCTCTGCCGGAAAACGGTGGATTGCTCCTTCCGGGTTGAGAACGAGTCTTTGCCCCAAGTGAAGGAGTTCAAGTATCTGGGGGTCTTGTTCACGAGTGAGGGTAGAAGGGAGCGTGAGATCGACAGGCGGATCGGTGCAGCGTCAGCAGTAATGCGGGTGTTGCACCGGACCGTCGTGGTGAAGAGGGAGCTGAGCCGGAAGGCAAAACTCTCGATTTACTGGTCGATCTACGTCCCAACCCTCACCTATGGTCACAAGCTTTGGGTAGTGACTGAAAGAACGAGATCGCGTATACAAGCGGCCGAAATGAGCTTCCTCCGTAGGATGGCCGGGCTCAGCCTCAGAGATAGGGTGAGGAGCTCGGACATCCGGAGGGAGCTCGGAGTAGAGCCGCTGCTCCTTCGTGTCGAAAGGAGCCAATTGAGGTGGTTCGGGCATTTGATTAGGATGCCTCCCGGGCGCCTCCCTTTGGAGGTTTTCCGGGCTCGTCCAACTGGGCGGAGACCCCGAGGGAGACCCAGAGCCCGCTGGAGAGATTATATATCTCTCCTGGCCAGGGAACGCCTCGGGATCCCCCAGGAGGAGCTAGAATGCGTTGCTGGGGAGAGGGACGCCTGGAATACCAGGCTTTGCCTACTGCCACCGTGACCCGACTCCAGATAAGCGGCTGATGATGGATGGATGGCTAAAGGGCACAAGGACAGGAATTCAACCCATGATCGTTGATCTATAAATCCCATTCCTTGACCCTTATTCAACACTGCCTCCCTCCTCAATCATATATTATCATGTTGAACATACTCCCCTGCTGTAAAATTGAAATGACCAGCTACCAGCTATTTCAAAACATGACCAGCTTGAGCTGGTCAAAACATGTTGAGTGCAGAGCTGGTCTGAACTGGTCAACCAGCTAGCAGCCGTTTCAAAACCTGGCCTGACCCATTTCCTCAGCAGCGACTGCAGTATTGCACACAGACTGTTTGTAGCATGGGATCAGTTCTGTGCAATCTGAATTAAGACTTCATTCATGGAGCTTCATTAAAAAAAGACACGGTGCATTAGGCAGAAATGCGCGAACCTGGGCACTGTGTTTGCAGAGGGAGGAGCAGATGGAAGTGACAAGGGGGGCTGTAGAGAGACAAGCCTTACTCCCTGCCCTGTCCCTTCCAGTGGCAGTGAACTTTGAGGCCCTGGCTCCGTCTGTAAATGCAAGCTAAAGTGCAGATGGATGGCCAATGAGAGAGAGGGGGTAGGAAAGGAAGAAGGTGCATGTGTTTGTGAGTGTGTGTGTGTTTGTGTGTGTGTGTGTGTGTGTGTGTGTGTGTGTGTGTGTGTGTGAGAGAGAAAGCATCTGTATGTGTGAGCGCTTGTTGAAGTTGTTTATCAGCAGCCAGGTCGATTATGAACTGAACCCAAACAACACTCTTAGGGGCAAAAGCTATTTTGTGTGTCAATAAAATTGAACAGCACTGAAGTTTCTTGTGAAACTAAAAACTAAAAGACACAGCATGAAAAGACTCATGCAGACCCACATGAACCACATGACTCCGGCTGTGCGCACATGGGTGCGTGTGTTTATGTGTGTGTGCATGTGTGTGTGTTAGATGGCCACAAAGCACTTCTCCACCCCAATTACCACAGGAAGGGCTTCAGGCCAAAGGACACACTTCTGCTTTGACACAGCTTCACAGGGCTGCTGTGTTTGTTTCACACCTCGCTCTAACTGAAGGGCACCAGCAGTCTTTTACTACTGCCATGAGCTGCCGGGGACAGAAACCGCAGTGTGTGTGTGTGTGTGTGCGTGTGTGTGTGTGAGTGTGTGTGTATGTGTGTGTATGTGTGTATGTGTGAGTGTGTGTGTGTGTGTGTGTGTGTATGTGTGTGTGTGTGTATGTGTGTGTGCGTGTGTGTGTGTGAGTGTGTTTCTGAGGGCCCTTGTGCCTGTAGGTCTATACATGTCTGTGCATCTGTGAAACTTTATTGGAATATGACTACATTATGACAACTGCATATTACCTTTATATAATTTCGATTTCAGTTAATCCTCATTCACAGGTATTTGCGACTGGAGGGATTTTTTAAATTCTAGTTCCTGTTTCAGTTGCATTGTCTGATCTGTACCTGAATATATCCAGCCCTCTTCACAAAGGTCTGGTCTTCTCCGCAGACAGAGTTTCATTTCAGAGACACTCTGTGACTGTCTGCTGCAGGAGGAAGCAGGAATAAAGCCACAGGGCCCTACAGAGCCACAGAGCCACAGGGCCACAGGGCCCTACAGAGCCACAGAGCCACAGGGCCACAGGGCCCTACAGAGCCACAGGGCCACAGGGCCCTACGGAGCCACAGGGCCATACAGAGCCACAGGACCCTACAACAGAGCCACAGGGCCATACAGAGCCACAGGGCCACAGGGCCCTACGGAGCTACAGGGCCATACAACAGAGCCACAGGGCCACAGGGCCCTATGGAGCCACAGGGACATACAGAGCCACAGGGCCACAGATTCACAGGGCCCTACAGAGCCACAGGGCCATAGGGCCACAGAGCCACAGGGCCATACAACAGAGCCACAGGGCCATACAACAGAGCCACAGGGCCACAGGGCCACAGGACCATACAGAGCCACAGGGCCACAGGGCCCTACAGAGCCACAGGGCCACAGGGCCACAGGGAGCCACAGGGCCCTACAGAGCCACAGGGCCATACAGAGCCACAGGGCCCTACAGAGCCACAGGGCCATACAGAGCCACAGGGCCACAGGACCATACAGAGCCACAGGGCGACTGCACTGGAAGTGTGGCTTGTAAGAACAGCCGAGCTCAAACGCCTGGCAGTGCACGGCTAAGGCATCAGACTTTCGTTCGATGCAGTTGCACACAGAGGACCGAGGTTCCCGCCCTGGTCCTGCTAGACCTGAGTACAGCCAGCACACAAGGGAGCGGTGTAATTGGGCCTCCAATTTACCGTTTACTGCATAACATCGCCCTGGAAACACGGCCCGGGGCTCGAGACGATGTGGCTTGAAGGCATGTTGATCTCTTTCCGGCCGCTGGGGAACAGGGTTGTAGCAGTGTTTCCTCAATATAGACAGGTGACTGAAAAATAAACATGGTACAATTGGCCACCAAAGTGGGCGAAAAAAACAGATAAATCTAAAAAAAATGTTTTAAAGAAAAACCCTGCAAAGCTCCTGTTCTCCAGTGCTCAACCTTTTCTCTCAAGTGCTTGCATCTATACTTATTATTAAGACATTCATTCATTTAAAACCAATATAAGATTATAATCTTCTGTGTCTCTACCATTATAACAATTGTCTGAGCCTTTATAATATCCTTCATAACTATTTTTTAGGCCTTTATTCACATTAAGCTTGTGTTACTTATATTTCACTGTTATTCAAACTTTAGAAAATGGAACTACATTTTCAAGCTTCCACAATAATTATGTGTTACCCGAGATATCCTGTTCACTTTCTTGTTCCAATTCAGTCCTAGTTCCCTGAAACAGTGATGTCAACTGTTCTGAGATGTAGTTACTGAGGCAATGGCATTCTTGGGCTGAGTTATTTTACTGAATGCTCACCTGGACTGAGTGATGTCACTGACTGCTCACCTGGACTGAGTGATGTCACTGAATGCTCACCTGGACTGAGTGATGTCACTGACTGCTCACCTGGACTGAGTGATGTCACTGAATGCTCACCTGGACTGAGTGATGTCACTGACTGCTCACCTGGACTGAGTGATGTCACTGAATGCTCACCTGGACTGAGTGATGTCACTGACTGCTCACCTGGACTGAGTGATGTCACTGAATGCTCACCTCTCTAGCCGCAGCAGCATCTTGTCAGCGATGCACTGCTGTATTCTGGGATAATGGCGATTTACAGTAACCGGGCTGCTACTGTGAGCAGTTCTGTGTGAATCCAGAGAGAAGAGCCACGGTGTTGATTTGTGAGAGCTCTTATCCCATTATGCCCTGCTGTTTTTGTGCTGTTACTTTTGGGTTCGAGGCATGGCGCAGTTGCCATTGCTGCTCTGTTAATCTTGGCCAGGCCATACAGACTTCCCGGTCACATCGCTCGTTGGACCAGCCCTGCAAATCACCGCAGCCAGCAGCTTTATCGACCAGGACCGATACCAGTCAGGAGTTATGAGCTGGTTATGGAGAGTTATGAGCGAGTTATGGAGAAATAACATGCAATACAGTATAACAGGAAGTATGGCTTGTGAAATGCAATACGATGCATCATGAAGTTACGTCCTCACCCCACTCACTGCTGATATGTCAGTCTTAACGAATTTCACAATATATGAACTTGACCTGAAAATGTACAGCTGTCTTAGTCCTGTGCTAAAACAACAACCTGCACACACACTAGCCCTTTCTGGATAAGATTGGACACCCCTGATGTACAGTATATCATAAACATATCTATAAGACATTATGCAAAGTGTGACACACACAGTACTTCAACAAATTTCTAAACTTAAAATTCAATATTCTGTATATGATATCATTATTACACATTTAGCATGCATTTACCATACATATAATTGTGAATTACACAACATTTTAAATAATAATAAAATAATAATAAAATAATAAAATAACTGATTTTTTGTTTTTGTTTTTTAAGACAAACAAACACATTTCAGGGTTTTTGGGCACAGCTGGGATTCCCAAGGACTGTAAACATGAACCCTGTATGGGACTTTGGCATTTTGATCCATTTATTGGTAAACAGGAGCTAGTCAGAGACACAGAAGCCAAAGCACAGTGAAAGCTTCTGAGCAGTGGGCAGACAGGCTAATACTAGCCTATCGGGCAGCTCCAAATGGCTTTACACAAAGGATTAGAGCTGATGAACGTTTGTACTACCAGAGACGTTGACTCACACACACACACAGACACACACACACACACATACACTGTAGATGTGTGTGTTCGTGCATGTGTGTGTGCGTCTGTGTGTTTGTTGTTAAAGCTGTTTAAATCTATCTGTGGGGGACATAGTCTGGGCCTGGCCTCCACATATCGGACCTCACTGCATTGGCTTCTTGTGTCTGGGGTTAGTAAGCACTCACATGGCAATGACATCACTTCCTCCCCCGTTCCATCTGCTCCTTAGCCCCCCCCCCCCCCAGAGCTGCTTCCCATTGGACGAGGATAATCCAGGCCAGCGCTCCGGGCGTCAGGTGGAAGCTCCCTGCTTTGACTAAGCAAATTAGGCGTGAGATCTGGAATTGAATGGACGCCAGATGAGAGGCGGGCCAGATGGCCCCATCTTCCAGCCCTGCCCCTCAGGTGACATTCGCCCAAGGCCTGAGCCAACACCCATTTGCTTAGTCAAAGCAGGTCGTTTGCTGAATGAGCGCTGTGTGAGTAAAGCTACTGTAGCATCTTTCCTTCTGTCAATGAAAAAACAAGGTTTATATTTCATACACCTAGCATGTTTACTTCGGTTCAGTTAACCTAAAAGAAAATACAAGTGTTTCTCAACTGAAATGTGAAAACTGTGGTGTAAAAAATGTAACCCCTACCCCCGCCCCACTCCTGTAAACAATACCTTCTGACAAGTTAATGCGGAAAAGAACATAAGTTAAAAATAACCGACTGCTCAAACATCATAATTGCGGCCTGTAGCGTAGTGGTTAAGGTGAATGACTGGGACACGCAAGGTCAGTGGTTGTAATCCCAGTGTAGCCACAATAAGATTCGCACAGCCGTTGGGCCCTTGAGCAAGGCCATTAACCCTGCATTGCTCCAGGAGAGGACTGTCTCCTGCTTAGTCTAATCAACTGTAAGTCGCTCTGGATAAGAGCGTCTACCAAATGCCATTAACGTAATGTAATAATTCCATGGACCGGGGTCTTCCCGGGTGGGAACTACGGCATCTTCAGCTGGCTTCACAGAGAGGGTCGTGCCAGTTTAGGATTTCATACTAATCTCCCCAGTGACTGATTGCATCTGAAAGTTTTAATGGCAGATCCAGCTGCTGACTGCACAGGGAAAATGTTTTACTGTGGTTCAGTAGACTAACACGGGGGCCTGTATCACCAAGCAGGATCACTGGATAACTGCGCTGAGTGAAAACCCTTAGCGTACCCTCCCAGATCTGGAACATGGACTGAAGTAAAAAGGGCTGTTCAGGGTTCTACTCGCAGACCTTTAGAACATGTGAAACCTTTTAGCACACGCAAACCTAATAACACAACCAATGATTTGTGCAAAAGAAATACCGTGACCAGTCATTGATGGTGTTATTAGTTGGGTGTGTCTAAAAGGTTTTATTCAGTCTCTGGGTTGAGCCCTAAGATGTCCACCACTGAAATCATGCATGAATCATGTCCACACAGTTACTTCAATATCAACACGCTTTGTTTGCAGGATTATAAGTAATCTACCACACCTAGCCCTTTCCTCAAAAACTTGTCAGTTACGTAGACCCACGATTGTTTAAACATTTTCCCCTGTTTGGCACCTACATGAACATGACCCAAGAGAAGATTTCCAAGGATACGCGAAAAAAGGAGGTGCCCTTCTGACTAACACAGAAAGCCTTACTCACATCCTCCACCTCCACAGCTAATGCTGCCGGTGGTTTTACATTCCGTCGGTGAAACATGAATGCTGACCTTAAACGCTGGGCTTTCAAGGAAGGGCTAGTTCTCAGAGACGCATTAGCGCAGCCAAGAAACCATTAACTTCATCCCACTCAGTATCACTTCCAGAAAACCTTTAACTTCCAGGAAGTGCTGTACTAGGAACTACAGAATGTGAACTCACTCTGATCTTTCCAGAATTTTCTTCCCTCTTAAAAAAGAGACGTGAGGGCCAAGGAATGGGGTTCCTCCAAGGAAGGGACTTTCCAACTTGCTCAGTCAAAAATATCTACTTGTCCAAACTAAACTTATACTCTCCTGGATATACTATGGCTAAATTGACCAGTGACATGAAGTGCATAAGAACCTGAAAACCCCTGTGATAGCTGAATACACACAAATATCTATAATATAATATTTTGAAAAGTTATTATCAATTAAAATGTTTATATTTTTTGCATTTAGCAAGTTTACTTATGCAATTTATTTGACAAGAACAACGCAAACTGATCGGCTTTTCAGTTTTCTCATTAATGTAAATATGCCAGTATAAAATAGTGAGCTAAGTAAAATTTTATGCATACTCCTTGGGCAGGTTAAAACTGACCTACTAGGTAATTTAACTGCAACAACTAGCTAGCCAGGTTAGTGATTTAGCCTGCTAACTGGGGAATGCACTCACTGACACAGGGAATGTGTGTGTGTGGGGGCAAAAACAACATTTTCCATGACCCCCCAAATGGACTTTGTCTATGTTGAAGGCTACACCTATGTGTATTCATATCCAGTTAAGGCATCCACACAGTAACAAGCTTGGTAACTTATTAACATCCCCAAACTTTTCCAAGTCCACTTGAGACAGAGCTTCTGTGCTGAACAGTACACGACATCTCTGGTTAATAATTGAATAATTTTTCTGAGAAAGGAATAGAAGCCCGCTGAGAAGAATCTTCCATTGAAATACTCAAAGAATTCACATTATTTGAACAGCTAATTTTAACTACAATAGCTTTAGGGCTGAAGAGACTTGATAACCACAATAGGCTGGCAGAATAAGCGGGCTAATCGACAGGCCCACTCCAGAGCTATGCTATAAAGCAGGGGCCTACAAACCCGGGCCTGGAGAGCTGCAAGATCTGCTGCTTTTCACTGTTGCTGAAACTTCATTGATGAGGGCAGGTAGCTCTCCTGATGCCGGCAGCTCTCCAGGACCATTTTGAAATTATGCGCACAGTTTCATTGAGCACACACCTCTTATAATGGGCAAAACAAGAAATGAATTCAAAAGAATTGAAAGAAATTATGTACAACATTGGATCTTTGCCATTGTTGAAGTTCCCCAAAGATTGCACACACACATACACGCATGTGCACACGCACACACACTTTATTATATATATATATATATTAAATAAAGTCTAGGGTGCCTATATATATATATGCTTCTTTTTGTGTGTGTGTTAGTATGAAAGAACACATTTGAGATTTCCATATATTCATTTTCCACAAGATTTAATTTTACAGAGACATTTTTGTATTTAAAAAGTAACATATTACTATAAGCAAATGACTACTTTTTACATTAAAAACTTGATCAAGGCTCTCTGAGATGAGAAGCAAGGAGCCGCCCAAAGTCTGCAGAAGAACTGTGGCAAGTTCTCCAACATGCTTGGAACAACCTCCCAGCTGATTATCTTACAGAACTGCAGGACAGCGTTGGCTATCTCAGAGAAGTGATGCAGTTTTAACGCCGAAGGGTGGTCACAAAAAATAATGATTTGATTCAGTTTTTAACTAATCTGCCAAATTACTAAAATGTAATGTAAGATGTACATTTATTTAGGGCCTTTCATTGAATTATTTTTGAAAGAATCTCATCTGTACAGAATGTTATACAGGTGCCTGTATAAGACAGTATTGCACAGTACTGTACATACATACATACACACAAACACACACACAAAACAAGAAATGAATTGTTGAGGAATTGAAAGAAATTACGATAAGTACAACATTGGGTCTTTGCAATTGTTGAAGTTCCCCAAAGATTGCACACACACACACACACACACACGCATGCGCACGCACGTGCAAACACACATGCGCGCACGCACACACACACACACACACGCACACACACACACACACACACACACAGCCCAGCTCCTGCATGGCACAACGCCACAGGGAGATCACAGACACACAGCTGAATGAGGATTCGGTCCTGTGCCTGTGTGTCACCGTGGACACGTTTGCCTAGGGACGGCCAGTATTACTCATATCTGAAATATGCCTTTGTCTGTAAGAGTTTCATATTTAATACACATTTTTTTGTGTAGTTTATGCCTGGTTCATGTACCACCAGCACAGAAATCTAAACCTCCTCCATTTGGACTGGAGTCCAGGTGCATTTATCTGGGAGGTATTTTCCTTTTGTGTAGAAATATATTTGAGTGTATTTCTGCCCCTCCCTACTCCCCGCCACAGCCCTCCCACAACTCCCAACATATACACACACACACACACACGCAAATAAATGTGCACACACACACACTTGCACACACGTACGTACAAACACACATACTCACACACACAGAGCTCATGTCTTTGTGGGATTAAGGCGAGCTGTGCGTTTTGACGCAGGCTTATTGAACTGAAGGGGAGAGGGGGGGAGGCATCCAGACAAAGGATGAGTGGGGTACATATTCCCTCTCACACTCACTCTCTCTCTCTCCTGGTGACTCATACCACACCCAGAATATGAAATGCTGTCTTTCTATCTTGCCAGAGTGAGAGAGAGAAAAAGAGAGACTGAGAGAGATAGAGAGCGTGAGTGAGGCAGAGAGAGAGTGAGACTGAGACAGACAGAGAGAGTGAGAGAGGGAGAGAGAGAATGAGAGAGACAGAGAGGGAGAGAGAGAATGAGAGAGACAGAGCGAGTGAGGGAAGGAGAGAGAATGAGAGAGACAGAGAGGGAGAGAGAGAATGAGAGAGACAGAGAGAGACAGAGAGAATGAGTGAGGCAGAGAGAGAAAGACTGAGAGAGTGAGTGAGGCAGAGAGAGATCATTTCTGGGTTATTTTGTTTTTCTCCCTGCAGCTGAGGAATCCCGCTCTCCTCTCTCTGCTTCAGGGGGTGTCCCGCACACGGTGGCATGGAAACGGGGGTGACGTCACCCCCAGCCAGACACCTGTGTACTCTCCCCATACCCTCTGCGTGTGTCAATCTCCACCACCGCCCCTCCCGATCCGGTTGCCATGACAGCCGCGATTTGCCAAAGTTCCCCCGACAGCTGCGCAGCGCAGACGGACATGCGTGTGGATGACCACGCAAACACAACACGTGAAAGCGGCCGGCACTCCTCCGCCCGCTCAGAAAACACGTGTATGAAACACGTATTCCCATGTATGTTTCTACATGCCGCTCATCCCCTTTTCTGCATGATCCACCGCTGTTGCACCTGAGACACCTACACAGCCGCCATTTTGTGCTGCAGTTGGAGGGTTGCTGGTTCAATCTCCCGCCTGGGTGTGTTGAAGCGTCTCTGGGCAAGACACCTAACTCTCAATTACCTCTGAAAAGAATGTGAACGGGCATCTATTGTACAGCGCTTTGGAAAAATGCAGTCCAGTCCATTTACCCTTGCGTTCATTTGGGAGGTGTTTAATATTCAGTGACAAGATTCATTTATGTGCCATTTTGTTTCACAGCTAAAAGTCACTCTCTCACTCTCTCTGGTGCGTGATGGAGGGCTACAGGGACACTGGCTGCCAGAGAGAGGGGGTCGTGACGGAACTCTCATGAGATCAGACTTGTAACAGACCTTTTAAGACAGCATCCAACCCTGATTACAAAGCTGCCAGCATATGACTATATTACGTATTCTTAATAATTATAGATAATATATTTGAGATTATTTATTACATATGAAAAAAGTATGTTCAGTGTGATCGTCTCAGCATCACAGGAGGATAACTCTCTTAAGTGAAAAGCACACAACACAATGGCAATCAAAAAGTAGAATAGATTGATTAAAAAATGAAAGAATCAGGTGGATTGTTCATTATTTCTTTATTTGTTCATTTTAATTGAACCTTTATTTTACCAGGGACAGCAGTGACAGTAAAAAGAGCTCTAAATGGTTAAAATAGCATTATAATATCACAAGAACTTATGTCTTTATGAAAACAATTATTTATCTTAAAATCAAATGACTCACAGTATATTCATCATGAAGTAAATTATTTATCATTTATCATAAAGTGTCAAAAGTGTCAATGACATTGGTCTTCCAGAATGCAGTAAAAACAGCTACTCCACTCTCATCACTGCATGTGTCAGGCTGTGACCCCCCCTGTTTGTAAATAAATTTGCTTGGCCCCACCCTATCACAGCTGTGCTCCAGCTGTGTGTGCAGTCAAACAGGTTATGCGGCGTTTCGGGCTGTGTGTCTGCTCGAGTTTAAACAAGGCGATAGTGATTGGCAGTATGCAAACGGCAACACCCTCAGGCAGGAGATGGTGTCGCTTTATGCAAATGTTGGAGCCTATAAGCCCCGCCCCATTGGGTGGGTCCCGAGTCAGTCTCGGGATGTAGGGCATGAGAAAGATGTGTGTGCCTTGGGTACTGGGATGTATAAGCTCGGCCCACACACACGCAAGCTGCGCAAATAATGTTTCACGGACCTTGACGGAAAGCTCAAGGACGTGTCTGTTGTTCACCCATGTGTAGAAGAGGTTTAGATGCTTAGAAGCAGTGGGATACAAGCACACGTATGTTGGATTAAAGACGTCTTCGACAGCCATTACAGGATTTGTCTGTTTGGATCACCTCGCCCTGGGCCACAGAGAAACAAGCACTCCCCTTCTCTCCACACTGACTGGAAGCCCATTCATCCAGTGGGTCTGGACTGGCTTGTGTGCAAACCAATTATTCTGACCTACTCTTCATTTTCTACACAGGTGTATACATCAGGGTTGGTTCACTCCCCAGTAAACCGCTTTCACTCAAGATACATGTGTGGGACAGCGGGAAAATGGCTAATAAGATAAATAATTCAGATAATTATATAATTAAGAAGAAGTTTGGAATCCTTAAACAGACCAGCCCTAGTTGTACAGCCCCTCTGCAGGGGCTAACTTGAAAGCGTCTGGATCAGAAACTCATACAAAATCTGAGCTCAGCATTAGGGCAGATTTTACAGAGAGCACATTTCAACACTTATTCTCTTGTAACAGTAATGATAATAATATTATCTTTATAAGCACTTGGAACTAAACTCCAGCAGAATGTGTTCTGTTCGAAATACAAAGCACACAACTATTATATTCTATTATGTCTGTTTCAGGACTAACCTGTAAATGTTTGACATGACGAACCAAAACCCTTTCCCTGGGGTTTCAGTTTATCATAGTGATAATCCCCAGCCCTGAAATGCCTTTTCTGGATCAGACAAATCACAAAAGCTGCATGAATAACCAGGCAGACATCTGGAAACTGACCAGAGGGCAGGAGATTATATGGAAAAATAGAATATTGCGCATTTGATAATGAGCTGCATGTCTTAATGGCGATATGAAAGATGGAATTAATGGGCTTTTGACAAGGCTGCCAGAATGCTGCAAGCCATGAATATGAGAGAACAAGAGAAACAATGGGGTTTCCAGGAAAGAGCTAACTGAGCTCATCGTCTCGCCTTTATTATGGCAACTCTAAGAATTGCACGCAGACAGCACATCTGAGCCCCGTGAATAACAAACTAAATCCAAAAGCAAAGAAATCTCATCTCAGCTCCACACAGGGAGCACCACTCCACAGCACACTAAAGAGGAGATCCATTGTACACTAGAGTGGAAATCCACTGTACACTAAAGAGGAGATCCATTGTACACTAGAGTGGAAATCCACTGTACACTAAAGAGGAGATCCATTGTACACTAGAGTGGATATCCACTGGACATTAAAGAGTAGATCCACTATACACTAGAGTGGAACACTGTACACTAAAGATGAGATCCACTGTAGAATAGAGAGGAGATCCACTGTACACTAGAGATACAATGTACAGGAAATCCACTGATTTTGAAACAACTCTGCTACTGGCACTTAATGTTTCAAATTTTAGGAAGGAGCTCAGCTAACCCAGCTGGAAGTAAACAGCTATGGAGTAATATAAGCAGCCAGACAAACGATTCTGTCAATAACACACAGAGGAACAATTAACTCAACCTGACACGATGTCAATTAAAATCTCCCGGGGACCTGCTTAACTGCGCACTGCGGTTGATTTCATTCCAGGATTTGAACCTCTGTTGAAATGGAATCACCGAAAGGCAGAGCTGGCTTTAGAGTTACACCACAGGCATATATTCTGAAAGCCACCACAAAGAGCAAAAATAGGCTCTCTCTTGAAATCCGGAGCCAACGTTGTATTTTCCTGAGACAGTACAACCGTCACGCTCATGAATACACATTGAAACGGTACCCATACATAAAAAATAAAGTGAAAAGATTAAGTAACAGACCATTATTTTGTCATTTATCACTTGACTACTCTTGCTCACCACCTACATTCACCTGCAGTATCTTTACTCACACATCCAGCAAAGCAGATTCTGCTGATTCATTATCAGCCATTTGGTAGATTACGATATTACTTTGGTAAAAATTCTGGTAGCCTACTAAAAATAGGCCCATGTTTCTTATTTTTATTTTCTGTTTCAAGCCATAAAACAAAGAATAACACAAAGGGGTTATTTGTGTGACGACGACAGTAAATTGAAGTGGGACTGAGGATAGCAGGACTGTTGTATCCGGGATTGTGTCCAGTTACCGGCTGAGACAACAGCGTGGTCGCCGGTAGCAACAGCGTTGACTTCATCCATTTGCTTTGTCTGTTTTGTCGCTGCGCTTAATAGGAAGGTTTTACAGTCGCTATTTTCACATACATCGCAATAACACACGACAAATGTTGACGAAAATGACGTTAACAAATGTGTCAATTACATAGTCTTTCATAAGACTCGACGGGTTGTAGTTATTATTACATCATAGTGGATTTTTCATTAAAAAATGGAAAGACAATAATATCAATATGCTATGCAAAATTACTATCATTACAACATCGAGGAGGAAAACAACCAAAGGCTTACATAATAACACGTACAAACTCACCACTATTGAAAGAATTCGTAAAGCAGTGAATTACATGTCTGACATGGACGATTTCCACATTCTAAACCCGTTCATTGATCGTTGACTTTTTATGAATGAAACGAAAGAAAGAAGGGTTAATGAATGGTACTCGTAGAGTACGTCAGCATGGCGTCACTATCCTTTTATGGAGCTTGCGACTGGAGCTCCATTCATAAAAAGGAAGGAGAGGTGACTGCTTGCGATAGTAATCCTCTCAGGAGAAAAAACAACGCCACAGCGAAAAGGACCTGCGTAGGATACATGAACGCTCGTCTTTTATCTTTGAGTGTATTTGTACAGTTTGAAACGAAACATTTTCGGTTTTTGTTGCGTATGCTTAAGGGACATGGTAACGATGGATGAACTTTGTGAAATGGATTGTAACGTTTTGAAAAGGCTCTTGAAGGACGACAGCGGGAAATGCCTGGTTTTGGACTGCAGATCCTTCTTGGCGTTCAGCGCCGGGCACATCCGTGGCTCGGTGAACATTCGCTGTAACTCAATCGTGCGCAGGAGAGCAAAAGGTTCCGTCAGTTTAGACCAGATTCTGTCGGGTGACGAAGAGGTCAAAGCCCGATTTAAATCCGGACTGTACTCAGCCGTTATTCTATACGACGAGAGGACGCCAGATGCTGACACGATTAAAGAAGACAGCACAATAACTTTGGTTCTTAATGCGTTGTATAGGGATACGTTCGAGACTGAAATCTATCTACTGAAAGGTAAAAAGGAAAGCCATGTTATAGTTGACTTGCTTTAATGACTGGAACCATTTAGCTGTTTTAGTGGAGGGGATTATCTGACCAACTGGCAGATTATTTAAATTAATTGAAAACACTCTACTGTATTTAGATTATCAAAAGAATTGTGGAGAAAATCCGCTCCCTCCATTCGAAGTGTCTGGGACATTGCAGAGAAAAGGCATCCCATCACCTCTCTATTTGTAGCATGTATTTTTCTAAAATATGTTACATATCGAAAAATATCTATATTCCACAAAGATCCACACATTATCATTTAGGATACATTTGTTCCGAATCTTTTATTTGAAAAGATGATGGGAAACGCAGTCCAAACGAATGCGCACCAAAACAATGATGTAATGCGGATGGCCGCTGCGGGGGAAGCAGTTCTAACGTTCAATGCGGTAACATGATTTGATCCAGACCTAAATACATTCTGTATAGCTTATAGGCCTAGGCTACACACCGTAGTCACGACGGTGAACCAATGTATTGAAAAATAGGCGAATACCGTCTGAAACATAGCTTGATAAATAATATAGACTTCTTGCTAGGAGGCTACGGATGATGGAAATTAGGCGGTCTTCACAGGGAGAAGACCTGATCCAATAATTCAAAGGTTTAACAGCTTGTATGAATCGCCTATTATGTATTCCATTTAATACCGAATTTAGGCCTACAAATTGTTTGACAACATTTCATTTGTGTTTACCATTGCACTTAAATAATTCCATATGATTTCTACAATTGAATTTCAAATGAAAGTAACTAAGATGTAGGGTAACACTGTCCAACTGCTGTCAATTCTATCAGTCACACTTCACTGCAAATCATTTTTTGAGTTATCTTGAAGATCTTTTTCCCCATCGAATGAAAAACAATGCCAATATTGTCCTATATACCAGTCATGACAGTAAAACAGATAAAAGTAAAATATTTCACACAATGTACAATACCTGGATAACAAGGGAAATGCAAGCACGCATGCAATCTCCGCACACACAAGACACAGTAGCACTACGTCTGGTTTTAGGAGGCAACCGAAACAATAGCTTTAAAAAATGTATTTCAGAAAACTATATCAATCACGTGGGAGTTTCGTAATTCCGTTTTAAGATTTAAGCTCCTATTTGTTAAGAACGTATAGAATGAACTGAATACAATATTAAATACTCCTGTAAGACAATGCTAAAAAAAATTAACATTTGCCTTTGGAATTGTGGTTTGTTTTGGTATGTAATTAACAGTTTAAACATAGCCTAAAGCCGTTACAACAACAGTAATGGCACTGAAAAGTATGTATTATTCTATCGATATAACCTATTACCTGTAAGACACGAACCACAATTTGAAGTGATGTTTACATGTGTAAAATAAACAGGCCTATGCTTTTTTATATTATGATGTTGGTAAAGTTCATCGTTAAAATACGGTCAAATTACATTTTTCTTTTTATTTCACAGGCGGGTACGACAGATTTTTCACCGAGTATCCTGAATTCTGTCTAAAAACCAAAACGTTGTCCACCTCATTATCGCAGTCCAGTCTGGACTCAAGCTGTTCCTCCTGCGGAACACCGCACCACGACCAGGTATTTAAATGCTCTCTCTCTCTCTCTCTCTCTCTCTCTCTCTCTCTCTCTCTCTCTCTCTCTCTCTCTCTCTCTCTCTCTCTCTCTCTCTCTCTCTCTCTCTCTCTCTCTCTCTCTCTCTCTCTCTCTCTCTCTCTCTCTCTCTCTCTCTCTCTCTCTCTCTCTCTCTCTCTCTCTCTCTCTCTCTCTCTCTCTCTCTCTCTCTCTCTCTCTCTCTCTCTCTCTCTCTCTCTCTCTCTCTCTCTCTCTCTGTCTGTTTCTCTCTGTGTGTCTGTACTGTGAGGCCGCATGCTCGGTGTTGAATGACACGAAAAGGCACTCTTGATTTAGGTCATGCGTTTTTGTGCTTCCTGTTGGATAACAGCCCTCCCGGTAGGCGCTTTGAATGGCCGCACGTAGCTCCCGGGGTCGCTGATGTGATGGACAGTAATTCCGTTCGCAGCTGTTTTACGCATCGACCATTTCCTATCGTTAGGTCTTTTAAAGCAGCAACCTCTGACATAACGAGAAAAATCAATACAATCTCTTCCAGCTCGTCATTTCTCATCTGGGCTACCAGACAGTCAGGCTGTATTTTTGTATTTATGCTTTACTTACACAACGTATGTCGGTTATTAGAGAAATTACATCGGCCACTGGAAAACCATTTACTACGTCTGTATTTTAAGAAAATTGGAGACAGAAACGACCAGTAGTGTGACCACTAATTCAGTTGTAATATTATCTATAAATAGGCCTACGCATAGTAATTGGTGTCCATCCCTTTGTAAGTGTTTGAATCTTGAAAGAATATCGTTTTTTTAAAACATTTACACCATTTTTGCATTCAGTGTACCTGAAGACCGAATTGTGGGCAAATATGAGCCTCAGACAGCGATAAAACCATAAGTTTTCAAGGCCCATGGAGCATGTTGTACAGGGGTCTCCAGCCCCGTTCCTGGAGAGCCGCAGGGTATACTGGTTTATGTTTGCTCCTTCAAATCAACAACCAATTCAACCCTGGACCAAGATATGGAGCCCTGATATAGGCAATAAATATTAAAACAAATATGCTTAAGGTCAATAGCGTTTCCTGAAGAATAGCCTTGTGCCGATATGATATTTTAACATGACTTAAGATAGCCCAGTGCTGTATGACCCCGTTTTGAACAGTGCATGTGCAGCTTTCCATTATCAGAAAGCCTACACCATGCATTTCCCATGCTTTGATAAATTAATGCATACCTGTTTTGGACTTTAGAATATTTAAGGCAACACACTGTATGGGCATATAATTCATCCCAAAGTCTCAGTACATAAAGATATACCTGGAGACCAAATGTAAAAGCTGCAGCATGTGCCCATACTCTGAGCTGAAAGGAGAAGTGCATAACATGATGTCACTGCAGTACCCGTAGGGTGTATACTGAATGTGTGTGGTTCTTGCAGGCTGGTCCTGTGGAGATCCTGCCCTTCCTGTTCCTGGGCAGTGCCTACCACGCTTCCAAAAAGGACATGTTGGACGGCATGGGCATCTCTGCCTTACTCAACGTGTCTTCGAACTGCCCCAACCACTTTGAGGGCCTGTACCAGTACAAGTGCATCCCTGTGGAGGACAACCACAAAGAGGACATCAGCTCCTGGTTCATCGAGGCCATTGAGTTTATCGGTAGGTAGAGCTGCATCTTACTCCTGTATGACGAAAGCCATGGAGCCATTTTGAGTGACAGTGCTGTAGTCTTCTCGAGGAGAGCCACAGTGTGTGTCAGAGTCAAGAGGGAATACACATACACGATAAAAATGGTAATAATAAAATTACAATATTTATCCATGACATAATATTAAAATGCACCAATACATAGGCTAATAATATCAATAATAGAAATGACAATAATAAATCCATTACATCATAAAACAATACCAATCAAAGATGATGATAGGCTTTAACAGATGGATAGAATGTGGTGGTTCAGATCTATTGTGATGTCCTCAGTATTATAAGATTATGAGGACAGTAGTGACATCCTAAGTAGTATACAGTATATGGTCCTCAGTAGTACATTATTAGAGGACAGTGGTCAGGTCCTCAGCAGTATATGATTATGAGGACAGTGGTCAGGTCCTCAGTAGTATAGGACTATGAGGACAGTGGTCAGGTCCTCAGTAGTATAGGACTATGAGGACAGTGGTGAGGTCCTCAGTAGTATAGGACTATGAGGACAGTGGTGAGGTCCTCAGTAGTATAGGACTATGAGGACAGTGGTGAGGTCCTCAGTAGTATAGGACTATGAGGACAGTGGTGTGGTCCTCAGTAGTATATGATGATGAGGACAGTGGTGTGGTCCTCAGTAGTATAGGACTATGAGGACAGTGGTGAGGTCTTCAGTAGTATATGATGATGAGGACAGTGGTGTGGTCCTCAGTAGTATATGATGATGAGGACAGTATGGCAGCAGTGCAGTGATATGTTCCATTTTATTCCAGTCTCAGGTTGCCTGGTGTGCAGCACAGATGGCTCACTCCTGATTTCTAATTAACAGGCAGCTCTGAAGCACCACTGCACAGACATCTCCGATCGGCTATGTGTAGATCATTACTGCGCTGGTGTGGACATCAGAGCAGGACTTTCTTTGAGTGATCCTCTTCCTGCACCAAATTTAGGGCAATAGTACAGTCTTTGTGATGGTAATTCAGGCAGTCCAGTGTGAAGTGCAGTGGGTTTAATGTTTCTGATTGTGAGCCTGTTGGGTGTGGGAGGAGCGGAGCTGAATCCCACAGCTGGAGTCCCAGCCAGGGGAAAATCCAGGACAATTACTGCACCCCTGTGCTCAGTTCAGAGGGCTCCGGCTGCAGCATTGGCAGTAGGCCTGCTGCATGTATGTGCTTCACACACACACACGCACGCACACGCACACACACGCACACACACACACGCACACACACGCACGCACATGCACGCACACGCACGCACACACACGCACGCACGCCCGCCCGCACACACACAGCCTCTTTCTGAACTCTTATTGGCTCCCTGTTTGGCACACTGCCAGACTCCCCGCGCCGGCTGTGCCTCGCTTCTCACTCCCTCTTTAATTAGCAGCTCGTTATCCCAGGAGAGCCCTGGCACGTGTGTGCGTGTGTGTGTGTGTGTGTGCATGTGTGTGTGTGCGTGTGTGTACACGTGTGCGTGTGTGTACGTGTCTGCGTGCGTGCGTGTGTAAGTTCAAGTGGAACCCTATTCCAGTCAGGAGATCTATTCCAGTTGGGCTCCTTGTCTATTTTAAAGCTTTATAATGGGGTTTACAGTACTACAGGAAGGAATCTTCAGGACGCTTCTATGTTGCCTGTCTTTGCCTAGTCCAGAAATAATTAGGTTTTCAGGATGTGCATTATGGCCGATGGGGTGGGGTGGGTGTGGAGCGTCCAATAAAATAAGACAAAGGACAAAATGAGGGAGTGTAAAAAAAAAAAACAAACAAAAAAAAAAAGCCTGAGGCTAAAGGATCTCACTTCCTCAGGTTTTCTGTAAAGCCCAGTTCAGATAAGATCTGTGACAGCAGGCCAGACTGACCTGTTTAAAAATAAAAAATAAACAAAACAAACATTCACGAGTTCACATTAAAATAGCAGCCAAGAAATTTAATGACTGCTGCAAAATCAACGTGGGCTATACGAGTCAGCAGAGCAATGAGCTCGGGGCTCAAGGCTTGGAGACTTTGGTGGCCAATCAGTAAGGGGTGTCAAACCAAACCGAATTTCTGCTGAAATTGAAGGCATCCTAAAGCCATGCCGTATATCATAAGCAGGCTTTAATTAGCTTGGCTTTCAGGCTGTAACACTGACCCCCACCTCTGTTCTTTCCCCGCAGACTCTGTGAAGGACTCAAACGGCCGCGTGCTGGTGCACTGCCAGGCGGGCATCTCGCGCTCCGCCACCATCTGCCTGGCGTACCTGATGAAGAGGAAGAGGGTGCGTCTGGACGAGGCCTTCGAGTTCGTGCGGCAGCGCCGCAGCATCATCTCGCCCAACTTCAGCTTCCTGGGGCAGCTGCTGCAGTTCGAGTCGCAGGTGCTGGCCACTTCCTGTGCCGCGGAGGCCGCCAGCCCCGCCCCCCGCGGGCCCAAGTCTTCCTCCACCCCCACCTCGCCCTTCGTCTTCAGCTTCCCCGTGTCCGTGGCGACGCAGCCCAACAGCCTGTCCTACCTGCAGAGCCCCATCACCACGTCGCCCAGCTGCTGACCCCAGCCAGCCGGGACAGATGGACGGATGGACAGATGGACAGACGGACAGACAGTGTCAATGCGGCAAGAGAGATCTGTGCCAGTAAGCTTTGTCAACACAACCCAGAATATCTGGGGTGGCAGGGGGGGAAACAAGGGAACAGCCATCTTGGTTTGAGAGAAGCAGGCAGAAGATTTAAGAGAGAGAGAGAGAGAGAGAGAGAGAGAGAGAGAGAGAGAGAGAGAGAGAGAGAGAGAGACAGAGAGAGACAGAGAGAATGAGTGAGGCAGAGAGAGAAAGACTGAGAGAGTGAGTGAGGCAGAGAGAGAGAATGTATCTTTAACAAGAGATAATAGTAATATAGAATAATACCCAAATACATCATTTCTTTCTCCTTGGTTAATTCTGGGCACAAGCTAGCCATTTATCTGAGGGTGAAAGCACTTTTGGAGGGGAATGGACTGCTACAGTTCCAAACACAATGACCCTTTCTGTGTTCTGAAGGCGAAAGTAAACATGGACTAGAATTCCTCCACCTTTATCTGAGATCAGTTCATCTCCATTTCCCGCGGCTTGTTCCTGTTGTTAGAGGGCTAAGAGCGGTGTGAGTGGGAGTTCTATTAATTCCTTGTATAAACCGGAGCAAACTCGCGTTTCCTGGCAGGAAGCGGCTATCGCTTCTGACAGGTGCGGGTGCAGCATTCCACCTCCTATTTCAGGCTCCTCCGGTCCTGCCTGCTTCTCTCAAAATAAAATGAAAAAAAAAAAGTCCCTCTTCAGTCTCTTCCGCCGGAGGACGGACGGAAGATAAATAATGGAACGAGAACTTTGGGGAAGAGAGAGGGTCTGGCTGGGCGCCAACGCACGGTTTCCCAGAAGGTGCCAAATAAGGAACTTGGGTTTTACGCACGCATGAACTGAGGACGCCATGTGACGAGGCAGCGGTCAAATCTGCAAATACTGTGAAGTGTATTCTGGGGAGGGTGGGGGACGTCACGGTGGTCAGCTGATGTTGCATGTAGCCGCCACAGAACGGTTTGGGAGAGGAAGTAGCCTTTCTCTTTTATGTTTCATTTGTCAGTGCCTTGTTCAGAGAAGGTACGTTTTCAGAAGTTTTCCGTTGGTGTTTTTTCAATCCGGAGAAACTGAGACAGACAAACCGTTTGGCTCTCTGAAGCAATGACACGTTTTTCGAACTTGCAATATGGACGTTTTTTCAAGGTAGCCTACCGTTGTAACCGGGTTTGTTTTATTTTCGCATCGGAGCAATATCCTTTTTCAAGTTGCCACCAAAGCACTAAAACATATTCCTCCTCCAAAATGGTTTCTTTTTATAAACTGAATATTTATTGTAGAATTTGTTCATAAGTTGAAACCTGAAATTTTGCTCGATGTTTTTAACTCTTTATAAAGGGGGACATTTCAAATGAAGAATTTTTTTCTGTGTTGTCCCTATTCGAAGAATCAAATACGACGCACTGTCACCTCCGAGAGAAGTTAGGACGGTAATATTCCATATACATACACGTACACAGGCCTACAAACATTCATTATAAGCAGATAATGTTTAATTTGGGAATGGAAAAAAATATGTAAATTGGAAAGCGTCAAATTAACCTTTCCTGGAATCTACTGTACGAAATGTGCGTCAAAGCTGTAAATATTTATCAAGTAGGGGTACAGTGTGATACTCCATTATTTGAAACGCACATTTTTCCCTCAAGAAAAAACGAGGTTTAATTTAACAAAAAAGAAAAGAAAAAGCCTCATACTCACAAAGGCACATAGATCACTGGGTAGTTCACCACTGTAAACATGGGAAATATACACGGGCGATAAGGCCAAAACAGAAACTACACTCAGATTTCACACTGAGACGGCTGGAAACTGCAGGCTTAATTTTTTACCTTCGGTCTTCCTTAAATGTTTGTTGTTTTTCTGTTTAACGTTTTTCGAGACACAGCTCTGTAAAATAAATTGCATATGATTCCAAATTGACACCCTGAAGTGCTGGGTTGGTCCAAGGCGGAAGGCAAAAAAAAAAAAAAAAAAAGTTTTCTTTTTATTTTGAAAAATGTTGGCACCTTTTACATAGCACTTTTAAGTGAGGCAATATTGTAGTATACATTTTCATTGATTTCCACATCGCGACAAGAACAGGACGTTGAATACTTTATGTATTAAAGTGTTCAAGCTGTGAGTTGAGTGTATGGAAAATAAATTTAAAAGGTGTACAACCGTCAAATACCATTGAACAATGCAATACTTTATACCTGTGTCAAGTGAAATGTTATTGTCCAAATTCCCATGGCAATATCATTCATACAGTTTCTAACCTTTCCTCATTTTTGTTATATTGTATGTTTTATTTATTTCTTGAATCCCATTTAAATATCAAACTTTTTAAGAACTGAGAGACTCTAGTGTGTTTCATTGTGTTTGGACGTTTCCAGCTCACTGCATAGACTGTTAAACATAATATATACTTTGCTTATTTTCAGCAAAGACATTTAAAGCAAGTTATAATCTATAAAGAAAATGACATGTCACATGATGCCACGAATGCAACATGCTCAAGAAAATACCGACATACGGTATAACGGGGAGAAAATACATTCTGAAATTTAACGCAGTAAAAGTAAAAAAAAATCGTAGAAGCAGAAAGGACTCAATCATATTAACAATTATATGGTCTCTATACATTTATGTGCTGTTCAAAAGGACATTTAGGGCTCCTCCCAACAAAATCAAAATTGATATTGTATATTTTCTGTGCAGGACCGCCCTCTTGTGGTAACCTTGTAAAATCCACAGATAAACACAGTACATACTTGAAGGTATGCTGACTGAAGGCCACCATTTGCATGGTGTGTCCTACAGAAAATTAGTAATGGAAAAATCTGGACTTTTAAAACGGCTGAAGGAGGGAAAATTCCATGGTGGATCAGACCTACTTAGCAGCACAAACCGTAGATTTGTCTGCCCCGGGGTTTATGAAAGATAATGTAAAATAATCCTCAAGTGA
Source organism: Conger conger (assembly GCF_963514075.1). Classification (NCBI taxonomy): domain Eukaryota; kingdom Metazoa; phylum Chordata; class Actinopteri; order Anguilliformes; family Congridae; genus Conger; species Conger conger. Next base: position 23,253,816 of record NC_083771.1, read on the forward strand.
CGTTGAGACATAATGCCGCTCACTCATAAAATGAAGCCGCATACGCACAGAACAGGAGCACGTACTCACAGGATATTAGAGAGCAGGTTTACCCCAAAACAACGATTAAGATTAGTTTTAATAATCCTCCAATACCTGACTGAACAAAACAAGCATACAAACCACACAAATCTTCTCCATAAATCAGTAAGTATCTGGTGTAGAGAATACATTTCTCATATTCAATCCCTGTAAAGATAGAGATTTGAAGGGCCTTCTGCTTTGTTCCGTAGAACATTCTTACAAACCACGTGCAAAGCAGGCTACCGTAGCACAGGAGTACTGCTCTTCTGGACTTGTTAAAAGATTTAGATTGAGAATTGAATGTGTAACGTAATGACTACACATTTTACCCTCACCTACTCCTTTTCCCAGACTTCCAAGCAATGTGTGGTCTTCTGCATGGTCGTGGGCACAAGTGCATTATGGGACATTGTAGTTTAGGTAAGATGAACATACAAGTTGCACAGAAATCTGAGCTTTTATGGTTTTACATTTCGAACATTTTATGCATCTGAAGAAAACTGCTCTAGCCATGTAAAAAGACATGTCTTAAAAAGAAACCTGGTGAGTAAAATGATCCTTAAGGCAGCACCACCTGCTTGCTCTGCAGTAACCGCAAGCAACCTAAAGGGACCAACTGTGACTGATACTGTAGACCATATCATTTTAGTCTCCACTACAGTGATCAGAAATACGGCTTTGCTTTTTCTCACAGTTGGCAGTAACAGATGGCACCGATACATTTTCACTTCCTTGCCTTTTTCCCCAAACTGCCATCCATCTCAACTGTAATCAATCTTCTTCAGTTCACAGTAAATCAATACCAAGTCCCCACAGATAGGGAAATGACCAATGCACTGGCTTCAGTGTCTCGGGTCCCAGCCCTTAAGTGATTACAGGAGCTTTTGAGAGCGTGAGTTCAGCTGCACTGCCTGTGACTATGAAGCCCAAAGCCCCAGCCCTGCCCTATCCTCTCACAAGTGCCAAGCATTCCCCCAAGCTGCTCATAAACAGGATTTTGCCTAATCGTCTGCGTCGATCAAAAACCTGTTATTAGAAAAAATCTGGAAGCACTGTCAGCTGAATAAAAGACATTTACCAACCAGACCTGGGTCAAATGCGTAACTGCTGTGGACAGACCTGGGTCAAATGCGTAACTGCTGTGGACAGACCTGGGTCAAATGCGTAATTGCTGTGGACAGACCTGGGTCAGATGCGTAATTGCTGTGGATACCACTTCACTGAGCTCATCTGGCGTACTGTAAGCGCTGAAACACTCTCAGAAAGAGCAAGCCCCGCCTTCTGGTCCGCTTGGTTGGATCAGTTGCACCAGGCAAGACCAATCGAGCACAGAAAAGTATTTGAATCCAAAACGATCACGTATTCGACACAAGTCTGTTACCAACACGGCTTGTGCCACATTCTCAGAAGCACATACTGCATGTAAAAATGAAGACAAACAGGCAGACATTAAGTGTAGTGTATTTTATTAAGACTGGTTTACAGTGCTGAGGAGTGTTAGGACAGGTCAGTGCTGATAAACGAGTCGAAGCAAGATTTGGTTTCGTCCGCGGAGAAAAAGAAACCACGAGGAGGGAGGGAAAAGAACGTGAGAAAGAAGCAAAAAGAAATGAAAGTTTTTCTGAGCAGGCGTTGGTGGTGCGTGTGTGTGGGGGAAGGGGGCGGTTATCCGGCCAATCAGTGAGGAGGAATTAACGGGGTCTGGGCGGCTCGTCAAAGGAGACGGGAGCGCACCAGTATCAGCCAATCTCGCAAGGCGATCAGTGATGTTGCCAACTGCACTGTGTCCCAAGCTCGTCTAATCCCATTACCAGTTGTATAAGGTCACTTCCTGTGAGTCACGTTCCAAAGCTCGGTCACCCGGACCTCAAGGTTGAACAGCGAGCAGACTGGACGCAAATGCCCGTTTCCATGGCTACGGGTGTACAGGTGACTGTCGGGGGAGGAGTTAGGGGAGGAGCCAGTGACATATGAATAGTATTTTCATCTTAAGGTCCCGAGCTCTTAATGCTGTATCAAGAGGTTATAATACAAAACCAAACCAGCTAATGCTGCACCAGAGGTTAGAATACAACACCAAACCTGCTAATGTTGTATCAGAGGTTAGAATCCAACAAACAAAATAGGGGGGGGGGGGGGGAAACTGCACTGGAATGGATGTGGATCCTGACTGCAACAGACAGACAGACGGACACCTCTTTCCTACATTTAATATTTATTCAAAACCAGAGAGAACCAAAAAAAAAAAAAAAAGAAAAGACACCTACTGAACCTGGACGACCAAGCTATTCCTTCTTCGTAAGTGGGGAAAAAGAAATACCCAAGGAGAAAAACCCCACTTCATATACAGTACTAATAAAGTCAAATCTTCATCAGTAAACAACATCAAAAGCTTTACAAAGGCAGTCTTTTACACAAGCTGTACATTAATGGACAGAATTTTTTTTCAATAATGTCATTTTCAGTTAATTTCAAATAACTTAAATCTTTCCTGTTTAAAAGTGCAAATCCTTTAAAACGTGAGTGTTAGGTCGGTAAGATGACAGCGACTTGGGCTATGGCACTCTGTCTCGAGTTTCCACCGTTTTTTCCATGTCTTCTAGGGAACTTCTCTTCCCTCCAGCTGCGCGCCCTCACCTTTCCAGAGCCCCTCTTAAAGTCAAAATGGAGGGAAAATAACTGGACACCAGGCCTTTCTCTGAAGAAATTGGAGGATGTAAAAATAAAAAATGGAGGACATTCATACAAAAAATAAAAATAAAAAAAGAAGCCATAAAATAGGAATATTAGCTATAAAATGTTACACAAAGGTTAAGGTCCCGACAGTTTAAATCGTGCCATGGTCCATTTTACAGCACGTCGAGCTCCCTAAAGACAAAGTCTGGAATAAAACTCATGTCCATCACAATAAAACAGAAGAAAAGGAAGCCAAGAGGGCTAAAGCGGATGTAATGCTCTGTATGGGGTTTGATTAACGGAAACAAGTCGTGCCATGTAAACAGCAAGGGATAAAACACGGATAAAATATGAATCCTTTCTGAAAGGAAGGCTCAGCTCCACAATCAACTCTCATGGCGATTGCTGGATACCACATCTTCCGAACGCCCAGAGGGATCTAGGAAGTACCCAACCATCACCACCACCAATCACCTCCTGCCATTACCAACCTGCACTGTGATTGGTGGAGCTTATCTCCATTTCATACCAGCAAACTCATGTCTTGCCTGCCTTACCCCTGTCTTATTGTTACTGAGTGAGAGAGCCCCTGCGATCACTTCCATAGCTTCTGGGGGTTCAGGGGAAGAGTTCATGGGTCAGAGGTCACTGGTAAGCATCGCAGTATTCCACAGATGAACCATTATTCTCAATGAAGGGAATGCGTTCCATCGGACGCACTGGAAACTCATACCTTCCCAAAAACAACACGGGTCAGTCATTGAGGAGACGCTCTTTATCCAACGTTTTGGATGCCGGGGATGTCAGTGTGAGAAAGAGAGAAACAAAAACCTGGCGAGAGCGGGAAGGCAACATAGAGTAAGGGGGGACAGAGGGAGAGAGAGGGGGGGGTTGAGAGAAGAGGAGAGATGGAGTGAGAGAGGAGGAGAGGGGAAACCTGACTGCTGAGTACACAGGAACCCTTCATGTTAAAAGAGAAAGAAAAACAAAAGGTAAAAGAAGAGACAGAATGACAGGAGGGCCGGCAGGGCCCTGAATGTGTGAAGTGTTCAGTAACAGTCTCTGCGGTTCTGCTGGTCCGGTCGGGCCCGTGGCGGCACTAGGACTTCTGCTCTGCGGCCGCAGCGGCCTGTGGGCTGCTCTCGGGCTTCAGGATCTGGTACGTGATCAGGTACTCTGGGTAGGCCTGCAGGGGCACAGGAGGAACAGTCAACCCCAGCTACAGCACACTGCCGAAACCCCAGCTACAGCACACTGCCGAAACCCCAGCTACAGCACACTGCCGAAACCCCAGCTACAGCACACTGCAGAAACCCCAGCTACAGCACACTGCAGAAACCCCAGCTACAGCACACTGCCGAAACCCCAGCTACAGCACACTGCAGAAACCCAACCCCAGCTACAGCACACTGCAGAAACCCCAGCTACAGCACACTGCAGAAACCCCAGCTACAGCACACTGCAGAAACCCAACCCCAGCTACAGCACACTGCAGAAACCCAACCCCAGCTACAGCACACTGCAGAAACCCCAGCTACAGCACGGCCAAAGTCAGGGACTCGGGGTGTGTGGGCAAGGGTTGCAGATGGAGGAGGGGACTTCTTCTATTGTAAACACAGGACTACAGTAAATCCTGCATGGTATGCCTTTAAGGGCAGCTGGCTAAAAACCCCAAAAAGAACTGGGCCGTGTTTAGCGGCCATGCTAAGCAGGAAAAGGGCACGTAGGACGCGCTCATGTCCTCGGCTGCAGTCAGCTTCAGATTCAGAAGGGGGAATCGCAGCAGGCCGGAACTACCTCCCAAATCAGGCATGAAATTACTTTCTCTCGATAAGGGCCTCCTACACAGGAGAATTCCCATCTCGTAAATGACACCTACACTACAGTTATAACCTCAATCAACCTCGAAGTCCTGAAAAAATACGGAGCCTTCTTGGAAGCAAAGAGAGACGCCACCACTAAACACTTTCTGGCTGTGAACAACATGCATCCTGTATGAGAATGCTGCTCTATAGATGTACTCAGAACACTGATCCTGTATGAGAATGCTGCTCTATAGATGTACTCAGAACACTGATCCTGTATGAGAATGCTGCTCTATAGATGTACTCAGAACACTGATCCTGTATGAGAATGCTGCTCTATAGATGTACTCAGAACACTGATCCTGTATGAGAATGCTGCTCTATAGATGTACTCAGAACACTGATCCTGTATGAGAATGCTGGTCTGTAGATGTACTCAGAACACTGACCCTGTATGAGAATGCTGCTCTATAGATGTACTCAGAACACTGATCTTGTATGACAGGGCTGGTCTGTAGATGAGATACTCAGGACAGTTGTTTTGTACAACAGGGCTGGCCTGTAGGTGATCTGTGTCGTAGGAGAGAGTGGTTCACTCACCTGTTCTCCTCTGTAGATGACGTACTCTGCGTAGGCCAGGCCGTTGACGCTGGGTCTCCCGATGACGGAGTGGTGCCCTGGGGGCGCGTGGGCCATCTTCATGGCACTGAACTGCAGGAAGGACTTCCCCAGGGTCACCCTGCAGAACAGCATCTGTCTGCAAGGGACAGATACTGCATTAGGCATACGGACCAAATACACACACTCACTCAATGTGGGAACAGGATAAGCTTGTTCTGCCCTTGACATTACTGTCCAGAGCACTCATTTCCCACACTCTGATAGGGAGAAGTGCTCAAAGGAGCACATCTAGAGGTCCAAAGCATCTACCAGAGCCAAGGAGTGGGTGCCTGTCAGTCCGTACGGTCATTCAGGAGTCTGACTGGCTGCTTGTGTTCGGGGGAGGAGCCTCACCTGTGGCAGATGTAACAGGACCGGTCCTTGTGGGTGGGGCAGCCGGTCCCGCCCCCGATGCCGTAGACGTACTGGTTGCTCTTGGACGAGTTCTCGGCGAAGTAGATCCCGGCTCCGAACATGCCCCCGATGTAGGCATGGCGCTCGTCGAAGCCCTTGTGGATGATGGCGTTAATGAACGGAGACCCTGAGGGAACACAGCCAGAGAAGACCAGCCTTTACCTCACACATTCACACTGGACAAGATGGCAGCCAAGAACCAAACTAAAACCTGGATACACAGGATTACAGTCACACACGGCCAGGTTTCCACTTACAGTACACAGGTAAGAACAGAAAAAAGGAGAAGGCCATTTCGGGAGTAAGCAGAGAAAGGGCTTGAGGTTACACTGAAAGCTTAAAGCTTTGAGGTTACTACGAAAGGTTACAAGAGATTCTGATGTTATTATGAAAACTTTAGAGTTTGGGGTTATTGTTAGAGGTTGAAAGAGTTTGAGGTCATTATCAAAGGTCAAAATAATTTGCGGTAATCAAGAAAGGTTAAATTAATTTGAGCTTATTCTGAAAGTTTAAAGGAAATTGCGGTCATTATCAAATGTCATGCGCGGTAATTGGCCGCTGAAACAAAACAGGCCACAAAATGGCCGCAGCAGAAGGCGGAGGATGACTCACCGTGGAAGAGCATGCGCTCGTTGTGGTGGTTGTGGTTCTCGTCTGCGATTTCTTTCTGCCTGTGAGCGTAGCGCTCTCTCAGCTTCTTGTTCACCACCTTCTGGATCTGTGGGGAATGGCAAGACAAGCGCACATCCTGTAAAACACCAGGGACGGTGAACAGATGCCAATTTGACGGCGGCCATTTTCTTTTGTATCTCCGTTTGGAGACTGTGACAAATCCTCAAATACTCACACATATGGGGAACAAGATATTATGAGAAAAAACATAATAGGCTTTTCCCTAACTCCCTTTGTCTCGGAGTGTTAGCAGCTAATTGATGTTTGTATGAACTTAACTAATTTTATTCACAGGCCTATTCAAGACAGTTTAAAATCAATGTTAAAAGCTAACTTTCCATCAATGTAGATAAATGGACCATTAAATACTGGCCCGGGAGAGGAAGAGGATCAGCTGGTTTTCGATGATACCCACCGCAGAACTGAACCACAGAGCCAGCTGATTTCACAATGAACTCCACTCACCTCGTTTCTTGGACTTGTGAATTTGATTCTGATTTATTTGATTCTGCTTTTAAGGAGAAAACAAGTTCCAGCAGAACGAGCAGTTCTCCAGGACGTGGGTTGGAGACCCCAGCACTAAAACACTGAGTGTCGGGGGGGTGGGGATGGGCACTTACCTTCAGGATGTTGTACCTGCTGAACACACCCCCTGCATTGCCGCCGTCTCTGTGCTCCCGAATGGTGCTCTGCAGCTGTTGAAGCAAAGGGTGTAGGATCAATCCCCAACATGACTGCGCACTCTGGGATCGACCCCCAACACCACTGAGCACTCGGCTCTCTAGGTTCAATCCCAAACACCACTGCGCACTCAACACACAGGCCCTCACGGGACTGGATCAATCCCCATCAACTCTGCACACTCAACACACTGGGATCAATCCCTAACAACAACTGGTGTAGCGACAGGAAGGCTTCAATCAGCTTCCTCCTCTAACAGATGACACAGAGGAGCTCCAGAGAGAACAGGGATTTCTCAGATGGAGGTAAAGGACTCGGATGTTTAAAGACAGCCGAGGGCAGGGCCCCACACACCTCCTCCTCAACAGACTGGAACTCCTTGTCGTCGGGGGCCAGGTCGATGAGCACCGTGCCCTGGCTGGCGCAGTGGAACGTCAGGTACGGGTTGCCACCTGGAACAGGTACAGGGGGGTCAGCACACAAAGGCCCCAGGCAGGAATCAAACTGTACCTTCATGTTGTGAGGTGGCAGTGCTATCCACTGCACCGGGTGTGAGCCCCTGGCCGCAGGCCCGGCTGCCTGGAGGCGGGAGCACTCAGACCCACCTTGCTGACCTCCCAGCAGCCTCTCGATGCCCTTGATGAGCTTGTGGCGGTGGCCGTAGGCGTTGATGCCGATCTCCTTCAGCTCCTCGTGACCCATGTCAGCCAGCACGTCCAGCGTTATCTGAGGAGGAACGGAGAGCAGCCAATCACAACAGGGACAACTGAGGGCCATCTACACCTCAGCCAATGGGTTCACTTTTTAGACTCACTCAAGACAATGGCTAAGGGTTACAGGTTTCACACAATCCCATGATGCTCCTCTCCTGCTCCCAGCATTCCACGGGCTGCCAGAGTTTTTGACCCACTTAGCGAGAACATTATCAATGTACAATATGACCAGTCTAATTAAAATGCAGCCAGATACATTTTCAATTATGGAATTAATCTTTTCTCAACCAACTTCATGATGACTGAATGTACTCTAACAACTACAGTGTTACATTTGCCTGGTGTTAAGTCTTTGGAAACTGCTATAAGGCTATGAGATATAAAGCCCTGTCACAAACAGGGGGGCAACATGGCTCAGGCAGTCAGAACAGTCGTCTGGAAGTCGGAGGGTTGCCGGTTCGATCCCCCGCACGGGCTGTGTCGAAGTGTCGGAGCAAGACACCTAACCCCCAAATGCTCCTGACGAGCTGCAGCAAAGAGCTTGCATGACAGCCAATCGCTGTCGGTGTGAGTGTGTGTATGAGTGGGTGAATGAGAAGCATCAACTGTACAGCGCTTTGGATAAAGGCGCTATATAAATGCCAACCATTTACCATTTACAAACAAACACAAGGGCCTTTATTTTTCTGACCACTGATTTTATTTTATTTTTCTTACTGTTATGTTGTTTGCTGTGCATTATCTTTTATTTCTTCTTTAAAAAAATAATAATACAGTATGCACTAAATAAATAAATGATAACTTGACAATGCACATGTCTTACAGTAGGTGGCAGTGTTGCATTTAGTGCCTGAAAGTCTTCATGCTGGAGGGAAGTGCAGGTGGGGACGAGGAGTGCTCACTCACAGGTCCACTGTCTCTCTCTGTCTACAGTCATATTCCCCCACCCCAACCAGCCACGCTTTCAAATATTAACAATGGAAATGAAAAATACCGGCCTGCATGCACTCTATTTTCGAGACTGTGTCCTGTTCGGCAATGGTGACTGCCTCAAAGGCAAGGCAGACGGAGGAGAAGCATTCTGAACTTGGCGTGCATAGTACCTGCAGCAGCCAAGTGAACATTCATGTCCTATAACACCAAACAAACCGCCAATAATGCAGTCTGAATCATAACAAACCGCCATTAATGCAGTCTGAATCATAACAAACCGCCATTAATGCAGTCTGAATCATAACAAACCACCATTAATGCAGTCTGAATCATAACAAACCGCCATTAATGCAGTCTGAATCATAACAAACAACGATTAATGCAGTCTGAATCATAACAAACCACGATTAATGCAGTCTGAACCCTAACAAGCAAACTGCCATTAATGCAGTCTGAATCATAACAAACCACGATTAATGCAGTCTGAATCATAACAAACCACGATTAATGCAGTCTGAACCCTAACAAGCAAACTGCCATTAATGCAGTCTGAACCCTAACAAGCAAACTGCCATTAATGCAGTCTGAATCATAACAAACAACGATTAATGCAGTCTGAATCATAACAAACCACGATTAATGCAGTCTGAACCCTAACAAGCAAACTGCCATTAATGCAGTCTGAACCCTAACAAACAAACTGCCATTAATGCAGTCTGAACCCTAACAAACAAACTGCCATTAATGCAGTCTGAACCCTAACAAACACACCGCTGTCACAGCAGAGCGGCAAATCTCCGCCCAGCAGCTGGCGGTCCTCCTGGTGTAGCGGAGGGAGGGAGGGAGAGGGATTAAACGGCGTGATTCAGACTGCGCTCTCGCGTCCCTCCTACACTTTCACACAGACGAGCGGCTTTAGCGGTTTCGGCTGGAGCAACAGATCCCAATGTGCCTGCGTGCGGGCGGGTCCTTGGCTTTCTCCAAAAGCCCAAAATGCCGCAGCAGACGAGATGAGGACAGAGTTTTCTAGAACAAACAGACCCATCATTGCCGAGTAAAGACAACGGCGTCCACATCAAACGCACAGCAATGAGTCATATGACGGTAGGGCGAGTGCACATTCAAATCAATTCATCTGCATAATACTTTTTACAGAAGGCTGTCACAAAGCCACTTTACAGAGTAACAGAAGGGCAAACGTCAGCCACGAGCACCCAAATAGCAAGCGCCCAGTGGGGAGAAACACCCTCAAGCAGCGCACAGAAAATGTGTGTGTGTGACACTGCAGCGTTGTGCAGCACTTTATCTCCACGACTGCTTTGAACAAACACTTCTTTTATCCCTTGACTACAGCTTCTTTCAAGTCCACTTGCAACTAGAAGCAGAAATTTACTACTAACCACGCAAGGGTGGAATACATAACAGCTTTGGATTGAAATACTTTTCTATGTTTTACTGAGCCTCACTGGTGTATGGGAACCAATTAAATACTCTCAAAAAGTGAAAGCCCCGCCTTCTGGTCCTCTTGGTTGGCTCAGTCGCACCAGACAAGACCAATCGGGCACAGGAAAGTATTTGAATCCAAAACAATTACGCATTTTACCAAGGTCTGTGAGTAACAATAGCACTTGGGCCTTTGGCAGTACACATTGGCCAGTTGGACACAGATTCTCACCTCCCTGTCCATCTCCTGCCCACAGGGGGTGTGGCCCTAGCGAGCACCTGTGACCATTGCACCACAGGCCTGGCTTCACAGCAGACCTGTCTCAAATTCACTCCTTACAGATTCAAATGTTTTTCTGCACTTGATTAACCTTGCCTGGTGAATTGGAACAAATGAAATGATTCTAAAAGTGTAAACCATGTCCACCTATTCCCCCTAGCAGGCTCAACTGCCCCAGGCAAGATTAATAGAGCACAGAAAAGCATTTGAATCCCAAACAATTACATGTTTGAACCCAGGTCAGCTAGACGGAACGTTCTGGACTGAGAAAGTGCCGGGGGCTGTGCGTGAGTAGCACAGCGTCCCGCCTGCCGATATTAATCACGGCCGGCGTCGGGGGTCAGCCTTTCCACGCACCGACACGCAGGGACTCCGCCGGAGCGCAGCGGGGGCCATTAATCATGTCTGCGGTCTCGAGGAGCCGGGGCAGGAGCGTCACTCAGGAACGCCCGGCTACTCCGGATCAAACCGGATGAAAGCAAAATACCCGCACCTACAGATTAAAAAGCAGGGCAATGCGGAGACCTGGTTCAAATACATAATTGTTTTGGATTCAAATACTTTTCTGTGCTTGACTGTTTTCGCCTGGTGCAGTTGAGCCAACCAAGAGGACCAGAAGGTGGAGTCTGCACTATTTGAGAGTATTCATAGGCTCCAATACACCAGACAAGCTCAGTGAAGCACAGAAAAGTATTTCAACCCAAAATAATTAGGTACTTGACCCATGCCTGGTGGAGAGAAGCGATTGTAAAGAGAGACGAAGACACGTTCCCGAGAAACAACACGGATAAAGGGGAAGGAGTTTGTTTACGTAGCGATAGACCTCTCACGAACAGTGAGGAGGATATAAACTTTATATATGCACAATACATCTTCAGATACAGAGGCCGCTCAGGGAGGATATATTACCGCACCCTGATTGTACAGGTAGTTTTATTGTGCAGTCCAGTAAATTACAGTCTTTTGCGTGCTATAATATTGAGATACTGAGTCTATTGCAAGTTATACCTTTCAAAGACGCGTAATATTGTTGAAATGTTAAGGCTGAGCTGTAAGTCTTCCGATAGCTTTACTGTGCTTTTTGTCCGTGTTTTTTGTAAGCGGACTCACCTGCTCCCTCTCGAAGATGTCCCTCAGGTGCTCCAGACCCAGGCTCTTCAGGAACTGGCTGATGTTCATGTCCAAAATGGCGACTGCAGAAAGACAACAGAACCGCCATCATCACCCTCACACTGCACAAAGTCTGCTACAGGACTGAGAATCAAACCTTGACTGCTTTCCAGAACATGCCCTACAGATTCAACTCTACATCACCCCAGTGTGAACGTTCACTGAGCTACATACTCACCTCTACATCACCCCATGCACAGACACACGCACAGACATGCACAGACAGACACAGTCACAGACACAGTTCATGTGGATCACAGGCCGCTGAATGCGGAGCAGACAGAAAGCTGACTCACTCTCTCCCTCCTTCCTGTCGGAGCCGGAGGCCCCGTCTGCGGGCCCCGAGGCCCCGGACACGGCCAGGTCGGCCAGGGGCCCCGCCAGGTTGTCGATGCTGCTGGCTGCGGACAGGCAGGAGGGCGTGGAGGCGGGGGAGATGACCGAAGCGCTGACCACCGTGGCCAGCGTCTTAAAGCAGCTGGGCAGGGCGTCCGGGGGCATGGCGTCAATCAGCAGGGCTCTGATGTCATCAGCCTGAGACGGGACAGAGGATGTCATCAGCGTGAGACAAGAGAGGATGTCATCAGCGTGAGAGAGGAGAGAGGATGTCATCAGCATGAGATAGGAGAGAGGATGTCATCAGTGTGAGACAGGAGAAGCAACGTCATCAGTATGAGACAGAAGAGTGATGCCATCAACCTGAGACAGAGGGCGGCCTGTAGCGTAATGTTGAAGGTAAACGACTGGGACACGCAAGGTCAGTGATTCTAATCCCGGTGTAGCCACAATAAGATCCGCACAGCCGTTGGGCCCTTGAGCAAGGCCCTTAACCCTGCATTGCTCCAGGGGAGGATTGTCTCCTGCTTAGTCTAATCAACTGTACGTCGCTCTGGATAAGAGCGTCTGCTTTCAGCTCCATTGTTAGATTTTTAATACAATCTACAAACTTTTAAATCATTCACACAAACACAATTTGATATACAGAAATATCTTTAAAGTATTATGATTAAGCTGAAGATGCTTGATGGGCTGATTTCAATGTTAAGGCTATTAGCCTATACCTACATGTAAACAAATCTATCTGCATTAACGTGACATCCTTTAATGGAATTGAGGCTGGGTGTAGTTGTATGAAACGCACTGCAGCATATTTACAATTACACACTTGCCCTTTTACCCCTCCAAGTCTAATTAAAAACAAACCAGTCACCAAGCAACAGATCCTGGAGAAATTAATCTGAATTTGCAAACTAATGAAAAAAAAACATAAGATGAAATGGAGTAATTTATCGTAGGACTGTAATATCAATCACAATTAACTTAATTTGCAAGGATAAAATCTTGGACTGTGTGCGTAGCTATTTTTTTGCTTTCAGATAATGCTGAAAGTGCAGGAGATCACTAATCTCAGTTTTAATGAAAACAAGACAAACGAATGCTTAATTGAGTCCAAAATAACTTTTCTCCACATTTGTAATGTTTTATATCTTTAACTGTGTCTTTTTTATGCATATGAAATCTCCCTCGTATGAAACTCATTCGTTATAATCCATGGGGGAGGGGGAGAGTATTTGGCGTAATCTGTTCTCACATCCTTGCTCTGCGTTTCCCTCGTTGTTCATGTGACTAGGCATGCATCCGATGACACTGCTCAGTGCAAAAATGACACTTCCTGGTTCGGATGCAGAGTCTCAGCCAATGAAACACCCAGAGAGAAACAGTGTCACGGGCTGGAGGCAGATGTGAGGCTCACTTCCTGGGCAGCCTGTAGCGCAGTGGTGACTGGGTCGGTGGTTCTAATCCCAGTGTAGCCACAATAAGATCCGCACAGCCGCTGGGCCCTTGAGCAAGGCCCTTAACCCTGCATTGCTCCAGGGGAGGATTCTCTCCTGCTTAGTCTAATCAACTGAAAGTCGCTTTGGATAAACGAATCAGCCAAATAACATGTAATGGTCTTGCTTGCTATGTGTTTCAGCCACCAGCTTCAGTGTAAGTCAATGCCAACAAAACGGTAGATAAACAAAGTCCATTTTTCCCACAAAATGTAGACGCAATAGATGTTTTTTCTTCAACTAATATCGAAGTACCTCACATGCTCGCCCACGAATCTGATTTGGCAGGACTGTATATGGAACTGCATCCCTCTACTGTGCAGTCCTACAGGGTGGCGCACAGAAGCTCCATGGGTAAATGGGTGACATCACAGACACTTTCGACAGGTCTACGGGGAACTGCAGAAGTGGTTTGAGGGTGAAGTTGAGGGCGAGGCGAAGGCAGATGCGGTTATGATGCAAGAGCTGTGGGTCCTGCTAACGCAACGATCCAGCACCTACTTCTGCTCTGTGTTGCCTTCACGATGCTGCAGGACTGCCGTTCCCCTCTCTCCCTCTCTCTCTCTCGCCCTCTCTTCCACCTCACCGCACAAACGCGCTTGTCTGAGTCGGAGCCCAAACGCTACACTAATCCCACAGCCACTGACTCATGAGTGCAGCACCAGGTCTCTCTGCTCGGAGAGACGCAGGATTTACTGCCTCTCTCACTTTACATACTCTCTCACTGCTCTAGATAGGGCATGACACTCAGGTCAAACCAGGTACTGCAGTCTCCCAAACTCACACTCAATACTGTATGTGAGTGTAGGGTGTATACTGTGCAGTCCGTATAGTATATGAGCGTATAGTGTATAGTGTGTGTGGTGTGTCTGTACTGTATGTGTGTGTATAGTATATAGTCTATAGTGGGTATAGTGTATGAGTGTATAGTGTAGGTACCATGGCCAGGTCCAGCGGGGTCTGGCCCTCCTGGTTCCTCATGGTGGGGTCGGTGTGTGTAGTGTATGAGTGTATAGCGTATGAATGTGTATAGTGTATAGTGTGTACAGTGTAGGTACCGTGGCCAGGTCCAGTGGGGTCTGGCCCTCCTGGTTCTTCATGGTGGGGTCGGTGTGTGCAGTGTATGAGTGTGTATAGTGTATAGTGTGTATACTGTAGGTACCGTGGCAAGGTCCAGCGGGGTCTGGCCCTCCTGGTTCTTCATGGTGGGGTCGGCTCCGTGGGCCAGCAGCAGGGCACACAGCTGTGTCCGGCCCTTCTGTGCGGCCTCGTGCAGCGGGGTGAAGGCCCACTTATCCGTGGCGTTGACGCAGGTGTTGAACTTTATCAGGAGGGCTGCGATGTCCACGTGCTGGACACACACACACACACACAGAGCAGCACTCAGACTACGCTACACACCACAATGTTAATTTCATTTTCATATTAAGAGGAGTAACAGCACTAGTTTCGCCAATCATTTCCGTTTCCTCCACAGTTTAGAATTTAGCATGGCATCCAGACGTGGGTCAATTACATAATTGTTTTTGGATTCATATACCTTTCTGTGCTTTACTGAGTTTGTCTGGTGTATTGGAATCTAAAAATACAAAAAATGCAAACCCCGCCTTCTAGTCTGCTTGGTTGGCTCAACAGCACCAGGCAAGATCAATCAAGTGCATAAAAGTATTTGAACCCAAAACAGATACGTAATTGAGCCAGGTATGATGGTATCCTTCCTCATTATTCTACTACAAAGTTCCTGCTGAGCTGACTGAAACTCCAGGCTCTGCTGCCATGATCAGGTCTGTACAGCCGTTGGGCCCATGAGCAAGGCCCTTAACCCCATATCGCTCCCCGGGTGCTGCACAGTGGCTGTCCACTGCTCCTATGTAACTCAGATGGGTCAAATGCAAATTACAAATGACCCCACAGGGCTCAATAAAGCACATGATCATCATCTTCTTTGAATTTGGCCCACAATATAAAAACAATGATTGGCCGCCATGCATACATTCTCTCTTTCTGCATTGCGTAGACATACTGTTGTGTATTTTTCACCTATCCATGACAGACTGCAGTTGCTTTGCTGAGAGCTATTGATATTCTCCACTCATATTTCAGAGAGCTGTTTTTTCCCTTCACTGATGCACTTTGCTGGGGTTGTTTGTACAGTGAATTACTCGCCATGGCTGAAAATGTGACAAATCCTTTATTTGCTTAGTAAGCGCCAAGAACCAGGCTGACAGGCGAACACTGAATTTGGGCTGCTACAGCAGATATATATGCACAAGTTGAACGGGTCATTGCCTGACATTGAGATAGTTTGAGAGATGTTATAACATGAGGAAAAGCACTATTCCTACAGTGGAGAGGGTGATGCAGCTGTGTCTGGGGGAACCCTGTCGGCCATTTTGTGCCACACTCACCCCGTAGGAGGCTGCGTTGTGCAGCGGGATGAGTCCTCCTTTGTCCTGCGCGTTCACGTCTGCGCCGTGCTCCAGGAGGTACTCCGCTACCTCCAGGTTGTTGTAGCCAGCTGGAGAGAGGGAGGGAGGGAGGGAGGGAGGGAGGGAGGGAGAGGGACCGAGAGAGACTTTTCACATCCTCACACCAACATGTTAAAAAAATATACTCCACCCCTCCCACCCTCCCCATCCTAACCAACAACACAACCTATTGCCCACCACACAACTTCACACAACCCATAACCCTTTATAAAACAGAGAGGAGAGAGAGGTTGGGGGGGGGGGCATTGCGGGTAACAGCGGCCGAGCAAGTGACAGCTGGCATGTGAACATGGTATTCATTATCAGCTTCTTGCAGGCCCTCTTACTGAGCTCTCTTTCAGGCCCTCTGACTGAGCTCTCTCTCTCAGGCCCTCTGACTGAGCTCTCTCTCAGGCCCTCTGACTGAGCTCTCTCTCTCAGGCCCTCTGACTGAGCTCTCTCTCAGGCCCTCTGACTGAGCGCTCTCTTGCAGGCCCTCTGACTGAGCTCTCTCTCAGGCCCTCTGACTGAGCTCTCTCTCTCAGGCCCTCTGACTGAGCTCTCTCTCAGGCCCTCTGACTGAGCGCTCTCTTGCAGGCCCTCTGACTGAGCTCTCTCTCAGGCCCTCTGACTGAGCTCTCTCTCTCAGGCCCTCTGACTGAGCTCTCTCTCAGGCCCTCTGACTGAGCTCTCTCTCAGGCCCTCTGACTGAGCGCTCTCTTGCAGGCCCTCTGACTGAGCTCTCTCTCTCAGGCCCTCTGACTGAGCTCTCTCTCAGGCCCTCTGACTGAGCTCTCTCTCAGGCCCTCTGACTGAGCTCTCTCTCAGGCCCTCTGACTGAGCTCTCTCATGCAGGCCTGGGTGATGGAGGTGTGGGGGTACGGTCAGCAGTGCGTACCGGCCAGGTGCAGGGGGGTGGAGTTGCGCCCCTGGGTGTCCCTGCAGTTGATGTTCTCGGGGCTGCAGAGCTTCTGCACGCGGGCCAGGCAGCCCTTCTTGGCGGCGTCCAGCAGGGCGGCGTCGCCCCGCAGCAGGTCCTGGATGTCCGTGTCCCCCTCCTTCACCATGTCCAGAGGGGTGTTCCCGTCGCGGTTCTTCTTGGTGGGGTCGGCCCCGTGCTGCAGGGTGAGAGTGTGTGAGTGTGTGTGTATAGAGTGTATCTGTATGTGTAGAAGTGTGTGTGTGAATCTGTATCTGAGTGTGTGTGTGTGTATGTGAGAGAGTGTATCTGTATGTGTAGAAGTGTGTGTGTGTATCTGTATCTGAGTGTGTGTGTGTGTGTATGTGAGAGAGTGTATCTGTATGTGTAGAAGTGTGTGTGCGTGCGCATGTGTGTATCTGTATCTGTGTGTATGTGTGAGTATAACTGTAGAATCTCTCCCCACCTTCAAACGCAAGCTGAAGACACACCTCTTCAAGCAGCACCTCTCCCCATCCCTCCCTACCTCCCTGTGAACCTTAATTGTTGTCTCTGTGACTTGCTTTGTGTATCGGTATTTTTTAGTTGGCTAGGTAAGCAGTGTTTTGATAGTTAACTTTGGTCACTTTTGCTCTGTTTGTTTGTTTCTTGTTTAAAAAATAAAAAATAAAAAAATAAATTGGCCCTCGTCCTTATCTTTGTTGTACAGGTAGCAGTTCAAATTGTACTTACCTCTAGGGTCTTTCAGCGAACTTATCCCTGGTTATGGATATGCACTTTGTTGTACGTCGCTCTGGATAAGAGCGCCTGCCAAATGCCAATAATGTAATGTAATGTAATGTATCTGTAGGTGTGTATCTGTACGTGTGTGTGTGTGTGCGTGTGTGTAAGTGTGTGTGTGCGTGTGAGTATGTGTGAGTGTGTGTGTGTGAGTGTCAGTGTGTGTGTGTGAGTGTCAATGTGTGCATGTGGGTGTGAATGCGTGCATGTGAGTGTGTGTGTGTGTGTGTGTAAATGTGTGCGTGTGCGAGTGTGTGTGTGTGTGTGTGTGTGTAAATGTGTGCGTGTGCGAGTGTGTGTGTGTGTGTGTGCGTGAGTGTGCGCGTGTGTGTGTGTGTAAATGTGTGCGTGTGTGTGTGTGTAAATGAGTGCGTGTGTGAGTGTGTGCAAATGTGTGCGTGTGTGAATGTGTGTGTGTGTAAATGTGTGCGCTTGTGTGTGTGTGTAAATGTGTGCGTGTGTGAGTGTGTGTGTGTGTAAATGTGTGTGTGAGTGTGTGTGTGTGTGTGTGTGTGTGCGCGTGAGTGTGCGTGAGTGAGTGCGTGAGTGTGTGCGTGTGAGTGTGAGTGAGTGTGTGTGAGTGTGTGTGTGTGTGTGTGTAAATGTGTGTGTGTGAGCGTGTGTGTGTAAATGTGTGTGTGTGTATGTGTGTGTGTGAGAGAGTGTGTGTGTGTGTGTGTGTGTGAGTGTGTGTGAGTGTAAATGTGTATGAGTGAGTGTGTGAGTGTTTGTATGTGTGAGTGAGTGAGTGAGTGAGTGAGTGAGTGAGTGAGTGAGTGAGTGAGTGAGTGAGTGAGTGAGTGAGTGAGTGAGTGAGTGAGTGAGTGAGTGAGTGAGTGAGTGAGTGAGTGAGTGAGTGAGTGAGTGAGTGCGTGCGTGCGTGCGTGCGTGCGTGCGTGCGTGCGTGCGTGCGTGCATCTGTACGTGTGTTGGGGGGCCCACCTTCAGCAGCAGTTTGCAGATCTCATATTTGCCCTTGGCTGCTGCCTCGTGCAGGGGGGTGAACTTCCACAGGTCGGCCACGTTGACGGAGGCCCCGTGCCTGACCAGCAGCTCGGCCACCTCGTAGTGCCCGTAGGAGCAGGCGTTGTGCAGCGGGACCAGCCCCCTGGGGGGAGAGGGGGCATGAGCAACACAGCAGGGTGTCTGGAGCCTGGACAGCACCGCCCACACGCTCACAGAGAGTCACCATGTCCACGGGTTGAGTCCGGTTTGAATCCACGGTCTCATGTATTTACCTCTCTCTACACCAATCTTATCAGAAAAGGTCCAGTGCGGGTGAAGGTTTTGGTTTTAGGCCAGTGTTCAACTAATTATCAAACTGTGGTCTTAAGTGAAGACCTTCATAGGTAGAATCAGGCATGTTGGGCTCAAACAAGAACCTGCACCCACTCCAGCCACCCGTGCTCACAGTGCTGTTTAATGAAGCTGAAAACCGTTTTAAAAGCATGATAGAAACAGGACCGCGGGGAGGAGACGCACCCCTTGTCTTTGGCGTGGACGTCGGCCCCGTGGTGCAGCAGGTACTCCACCACGCCCACGCGGTTGTACCCGGCCGCAAAGTGCAGCGGGGTCGAGTGGCGGCCCTCCAGGTCCCGGCAGTTCACATTCTGCGGGGAGCACAGTTGCTGGAAGACAAACCACAGCAGTTACAGCCCTGGCAAACCACGTGAAGGTGTGGTGAAGGTTAGGTGAAGATTAGGTGAAGGTTAGGTGAAGGTGTGGTGAAGGTGTGGTGAAGGTGTGGTGAAGGTTAGGTGAAGGAGTGGTGAAGGTAGATGTCCTTACCTTCACAGTGTCCAGGTCGCCAGCTTTGGCTGCTTCCAGAAGCCGGTAATCGACATCAGTGTTCCGCACCGGAATGTTTTCTACAGGAAGGAGATGAAAAGATTAACTGAAGCCACAATGTCACTATTTATCCAATGTGATAATGCTGTGCAGAAAATGTGCGAGACTGTCTGTAAATATATCAAGTACTTAATAACCCACGGTAGGTACTGATTCAAACACCCTCCTCACAGTTCAGCTCCGTTTATCAAACAGCGGCTGACAAAACGCACACGCTGGGATGCACACAAACACACACACAGACCCTGTGTGTTGTCTGTTACTGAATAAAGACGATAAAAAAATTACTCGACCGATTCTGCTACCTCTGTGAATGCCTATGCACCTATGCCTATGCCTAATTGCAGTAACAATGCATTTAACAGCAACATAATACAACTATTTAAGTCAGCATATCAAACTCAATTTAGGCCTATTTACACGCATCACATTTTGAGAGTATAAAAAGTACAGGCAAAAAACAAACAAACAAAAAAACGATTGGGGCTACGATAGTCAAGGCTATCCTTTCAATTGAGTGATTTATTTCAGGGCACAGAAGCGGGGTAGGTTGTAGCGCGTTCTGAGATTGGTATTTGCGGCGTAACGTTCTTCTCCTCGGCGCGGCTGGGAGTGGCGGGGTGATTCGGGGTGATGATGATAAGTCGCAGTGCCTTTGAGACACAGTAAGGGAAAAGCACAAAAACAGGGGCGAGCGCGCTCCAGGCTGATAAGAGAGGACAGGAGAGGCTCTACACTCAGGACAGAGCTGGAAGCAGATCTGTATGCAGATAACTTCACAGGCAGGGACTGCCGCCAGATAAGGAGCGCCTGAGCGCTCAAGGCTCTGAAATTCCATGCATAGGCCAAGTGAGGAGTGATATTAGAAACTGTATGAGCCTCACACTCACACCCTTACACTCACACCCCCACACACTCACACACACACACTCACACCCCCACACACTCACACACACACACTCACACCCCCACACACTCACACACACACACTCACACCCCCACACACACACTCACACACACTCACACCCACAAACACACACTCACACTCACACTCACACTCACACTCACACTCACACTCACACTCACACTCACACTCACACTCACACTCACACTCACACTCACACACACACACACACTCACACCCCCACACACACACTCACACACACTCACACCCCCACACACACTCACACACTCACACACTCACACACTCACACACTCACACACTCACACCCACAAACACACACTCACACTCACACTCACACTCACACTCACACTCACACTCACACTCACACTCACACTCACACTCACACTCACACTCACACTCACACACACCCCCAGACCCCTTCTCACACTCTCACAGATACTCACACTCTCACAGATTTTCTCACACACTCTCACACACTCTCACACACTCTCACACACTCTCACACACTCTCACACACTCTCACACACTCTCACACAGTCTCACACAGTCTCACACACTCTCACACACTCTCACACACTCTCACACACTCTCACACACTCTCACACACTCTCACACACTCTCACACACTCTCACACACTCAGTACCGTTGAGGATCTGCTGCACGGCCTCGTTGCCCATCTGCGCGGCGGTGAAGCCCTGCAGGGAGACGATGGCAGGGTCGGCCCCGTAGCTCAGCAGCAGCCTGCAGGTCTGGAGGTGCCCCGCGAGAGCGGCCCTGTGCAGGGCTGTCTGCCCCAGCGTGTCCAGGGCATTCATCTGGGAGGATAAGGGCCTGCTGTTAGCACCAACTACACCACACACACCTTCACCTACAGTACTGTCAACACCAACTACACCACACACACCTTCACCTACAGTACTGTTAACACCAACTACACACACACCTTCACCTACAGTACTGTCAACACTAACTACACACCTTCACCTACAGTACTGTCAACACCAACTACACACACACCTTCACCTACAGTACTGTCAACACCAACTACACACACACCTTCACCTACAGTACTGTCAACACCAACTACACACCTTCACCTACAGTACCGCAACACCAACTACACACACACCTTCACCTACAGTACTGTCAACATTAACTACACACACACCTTCACCTACAGTACTGTCAACACTAACTACACACCTTCACCTACAGTACTGTCAACACCAACTACACACACACCTTCACCTACAGTACTGTCAACACTAACTACACACACCTTCACCCACAGTACTGCAACACCAACTACACACACATCTTCACCTACAGTACTGTCAACACTAACTACACACACCTTCACCTACAGTACTGTCAACACTATCTACACACACACCTTCACCTACAGTACTGTCAACACTAACTACACACCTTCACCTACAGTACTGTCAACACCAACTACACACACACCTTCACCTACAGTACTGTCAACACTAACTACACACACCTTCACCCACAGTACTGCAACACCAACTACACACACATCTTCACCTACAGTACTGTCAACACTAACTACACACACCTTCACCTACAGTACTGTCAACACTATCTACACACACACCTTCACCTACAGTACTGTCAACACTAACTACACCACACACACCTTCACCTACAGTACTGTCAACACTAACTACACACCTTCACCTACAGTACTGTCAACACCAACTACACCACACACACCTTCACCTACAGTACTGTCAACACCAACTACACACACACCTTCACCTACAGTACTGTCAACACTAACTACACACCTTCACCTACAGTACTGTCAACACCAACTACACACACACCTTCACCTACAGTACTGTCAACACCAACTACACACACACCTTCACCTACAGTACTGTCAACACCAACTACACACCTTCACCTACAGTACCGCAACACCAACTACACACACACCATCACCTACAGTACTGTCAACATTAACTACACACACACCTTCACCTACAGTACTGTCAACACTAACTACACACCTTCACCTACAGTACTGTCAACACCAACTACACACACACCTTCACCTACAGTACTGTCAACACTAACTACACACACCTTCACCCACAGTACTGTCAACACTAACTACACACACACCTTCACCTACAGTACTGTCAACACTAACTACACCACACACACCTTCACCTACAGTACTGTCAACACTAACTACACACCTTCACCTACAGTACTGTCAACACTAACTACACCACACACACCATCACCTACAGTATTGTCAACACCAACTACACACACCATCACCGACAGTACTGTCAACACTAACTACACCACACACACCTTCACCTACAGTACTGTCAACACTAACTACACACCTTCACCTACAGTACTGTCAACACTAACTACACCACACACACCATCACCTACAGTATTGTCAACACCAACTACACACACCTTCACCTACAGTACTGTTAGCACCAAATAAAACCAAACAAAAATTGTAGCAACTCGTGAAATACAGTGCATATACAGTGCAGTCGGTAAGTTTGGA